>NW_024097443.1:0-88723 GCF_016545835.1 Crotalus tigris
CTCATAAACTTTCACGGAAAATAGAAATGGTAGCTAGTTGCAGCTCAGGGCTCCCTTGGGCCAGAAAAAGAGATCAAGAGAATCTGGGGTTATGGGCAGAATCCTGGGTAAAAGAGATCTAGATGACAAAAGGGAACATTTTGATAAATCAATAGAGGGAATCGGTTGCATTTACTGTGGTAACCATTTTGTGTGACTGCCCACAATGTGTTTGCAAAAATCTACAGGCACTCACCCAACCCCCCAAAAGCTGAAATAGTCCTATTCTACTATATCCCATTTCTTGATGTCTTTCTTGATGGCCACATCAATCATGAATGGTGTTGAGTGAGAAGTCTTCAAGATGTCTTCTAGGGCAAGGTTCTGCAACCTTGACAACTTTAAGACTGGTGGACTTCAGCTCCCAGAATTCCTCAGCCAGCTATGCTGGCTGAGGAATTCTGGGAGCTGAAGTCCACAAATCTTAAAGTTGTGAAGGTTGTAGACCCTGTTCTAGGGCTTGTTTTCTCCACAAGACTTCAAAGAAAGCCACTGAGTTTTGACTTTAAAACTGAAATGGCACTCTGGGGCTATGAAGTACCCAGCCAGTCTTCAGAATCCAGTTGAGTCAGTACAGCATTGTGCTAAGCATCTGGTACCAGATGTTGACAAATTGATGAAACATTGCGACATTACAACTTAGAGCCCGCCTTTCAAAACCTTTCACCCTGATTCTTGACACAAAAACATAAGTTATGGAATTTTCATTGGGATGTTGCGAGACATGTTTCATCATTTACCCCTTTTACTGCCACACCCCCTACCCTTCACACTCATCTACGAGCTGTGAGGAAAGTTGCAAAGTCTTATCCTGATTGGTTAGTTATGTCTAAAGAGGACAGTATTTAGGATAGGATAACCCAGAAGTCTCCAGTCTCCTTTAGACTGTTGGGCATGTTTGAAATATTTCAAATTTGACATTGGACTGTTAAATTTCAGCCACTTTCTAAGGCTGCGGGCACCTTAGAAAATGATTGCTAGTATTAAAGTGGAAGATGCACTAGCTGTAGTAAATCACAAAGCACCTATTTGCCACTTATGATCTCCTCCTCCTCCTCTTCTCCTTCTCCCTCTCCCCCCTCCTCCTCCTCCTCCTCCTCTTCTTCTTCTTCTTCTTCTTCTTCTTCTTCTTCTTCTTCTTCTTCTTCTTCTTCTTCTTCTTCTTCTTCTTCTTCTTCCTTCTTCTTCTTCTTCTTCTTCTTCCTCTCTCTCTTCTTCTTCTTCTTCTTCTTCTTCTTCTTCTTCTTCTTCTTCTTCTTCTTCTTCTTCTTCTTCTTCTTCTTCTTCTTCTTCTTCTTCTTCTTCTTCTTCTTCTTCTTCTTCTTCTTCTTCTTCTTCTTCTTCTTCTTCTTCTTCTTCTTCCTCCTCCTCCTCCTCCTCCTCCTCCTCCTCCTCCTCCTCCTCCTCCTCTGCTCCTCCTCCTCCTCTGGGTCTCTGCTGGCTACCAGAGAAAATGACACTAATGCCCACGGACATCATGCCACCCATTTATAGTCCAACCAGAAATTGCTTGACTCCTCAAATCCTGATTTTATCAAGGAGCAGCATCAAACACATTGTTTAGAATTGCCATTTTGATTCTTTGCAGGATTTGCAACAGCTACTAAGCAAAATTGAATCTAAGCTGCTTCCCCCTGTTCTACTGTTGAAGGTCAGACCACCCAAACCTCTTTCAGGTTAGAAACCTTCTCAACTCTTTCTTGTTTTCTCAACTTTTGTACTTCACTGTGCAAAAGGTTCTGGGAGAGAACCTGACATAGTTAGCAACACCATTGCTGACACAAGCCTTCCTAATCTTGTCTAAGAGGCTGGGTCAATGATGTTGATTCTTATTACTATATTATTATAATTGTTGATAACGACTTTTTTTTTAAATAATGGGGTAATGAAATATTTATATTAGTTGGACTGAGATCTGAAAAAAAGGCTTCATTCTTTAGGGGGGAAAAAATGAAGCAGAGCTAAGTTGTTATGAAAGACCTTGTTCCACAAAGCTGATTTGTTGCACCGCCTAAAGCTGCACCAAGAGGAACAAGTGTCTTTAAACACTACTACCTCCAATGTTCTCAAGAGAAAGAGAGGGAAAAAATGTTATTTTTCAGGAACTGCTACCTGTGCATTGGGCGTCGGCAAATGGATCCCCTTGTGGTCATCAGTATATGGAACTGCATACTTATTTCTCAAGGTGCTACTCTATGTATTTGCCTATGTTTCTTAGCCTTAGCCATTTTGAGATAGGCGGACTTCAACTCCCAGAATCCCTCAGCCAGCAGCACGTATGGATTTCAGCTCCCAGAATTCTGGGAGTTGAAGTTCACCCATCTTAAGGTTGCCAAAGTTGAGAAATAAGGCTTAGAAATAAGCCTCCCTGTAATTCCTTGGCATTTTAACTCCAAGGGCTTTCAACCTGAGCCTCTTACTTAATTAGTTCACCTATTTCTTTTTTTCTAAAAGTCCAAGGATTATCGCTCCCTCATATTAAAGATAAAGAAACAAAACAAGCAGAAGCAAATTTCAAGGGGATTGGATTGAGGGAGAAGGGGGCTCTCTTAACACCGTTGCGGATGTGTTGAAATTCCAGTAAGCGCATTCAGGAGCCCGTTCGAGGCTATAATGAAGAGCGATGAAGGCAACGTCATTGGCCTGGGCTACAACACCTTGATCAGAGAGTGCCAGATGGAATGTCTGCAAGAGATTTTCAACAGCAAGTTCCAACAGTATCTGGAGATAGAGGATGATCTGGAGAGCAAAGAGGAAACACTTAGGTAAGCAGAGGAAAAGATCTGCTTCGGCTGTTGATTTCCAGTTGCATTGTTTAGGGCAGAGGTCCCCAACCGTTTGAGCACCAGCGACCACCGGTTCTGTGGAGAGAGGTTTTTCCACGGACCGGAGGGTGCATGTTTTTGTGTACTGCCTGCATCCCGCAGATGGGGGATGTCGTGGCCCAGTACTGGTCCACAGACCGGGGGTTGGGGACCCCTGGTTTAGAGTATATAATCATACCATGTAATTCTGTTGCTGAGATGAAGCTGGTAAGGTGTAGGAAACCTGGTTTCCTAAGATGATTTGATAACATTTTTCTGATTTTTATAATAGCCTTCCCATTGTTTTTCCAGTCATTTTGGCCATCAGGATTTCAACCGTAATAGATTTGGAGGGAACCAGCTTACAGAAGGCTACTTATATGTGCATTTTAATTGGAAGATAGCAATAGCACTTAGACTTATATACCACTTCACAGTGCTTTACAGGCCTCTCTAAGTGGTTTATAGAGTCAGCATCTTGCCCCCAACAATCTGGATCCTCATTTTACCAGCTTTGGAAGAATGGAAGGTTGAGTCAACCTTGAGCTGGTTAGGATTGAACTCCTGGCAGTGAGCAGTGAATTAGTCTGCAATACTGCATTCTAACCACAGCACCTCCATGGCTCCCCCTCCTTTTTTTTAAATACTTTTTTTAAAAAACAATTTGAGTGACATACAAGTAACCCTAATAAATAACACTCCTCTAAACCATTGTTGCTGGCTTTCTTAAACTGTTACTGGCTTCCTTGAAATCTCGTGATAATGTGTGTGTTTTCACGAATTGTCATCTCTGTCTATTTTAGTTGTGCAAAATTCCATTTTCACTTATCTGGCCGCACCTTTCAAACTGGAACGGAATTAAAAGCTGAGGCAGGTAATTTCCCCGCTCTGGGCAGGACCCTGAATTGTCTTGACGAAACTCCTTCAGCAGAATTATAGTATGAATACGAACACAAATCAACATGTTTAGACCCAGGAGTCTGCACTCTGTGGGTGGGATCTTAACTTGCGCGTTTCTTTCCTGATTCTCATTTTCCCATGGTCCTTCCAAAGGAAAGAATAGGGGGTGGGAAAATAAAATCCTTTGCCTTTTAATTTTTTTCTCAGGACCTTATATCTCTGTGATCCCTTGGTTTTGTTTACATTTTCTAGATATGCCTGTCGCCTTCAGTGTTCACTGGAGCAACAGTCACAATCTTTGCTTCTATTTCCTGAGTCGTCCACCCAAGGAAAAACCTGGTAATGCTACTGTGGAGTCTCTTACAAGAGTTTTCTGAAGTTTTTATGTGCATTTCAGACTTCCTGGTGATATATTTCAGACTCGTCAAGATATAATCCTCTGTACAAACTGTTTTATTGGGGGGGACTGAAATTCAACAGCCAAATCCTGGTATCAGATCATATTTCATAAAAGTAAAAAAGAGTGCAGGACATCTGAGTCATAAGAATTTGGCACTGGGAGTTGCCCCATGATTTTAGCTCCATTTATTTGCAAAACAAAACAAAACACAAACAAAGTCTAAACATGTGTATAGTTTTCGGTCTTGAATAAGCAGCTTTAGGCATGCTGCTTTTAAAATTAGTCACCTGAAAAAACTCTCTTTTCCAAAACATACTTTTGAGATTACACATTTTGCTAAGTGTAGTTTGTTTTCACCCTAGTTGCGCTGAATATGCTGCGGTTGGTTAGATTTGTGCAACATTCTTAGCCATAAATTGCAGTGACTGGGTTCACATGACACATTAAGGGGAAACTAAAGTCACTTCATGAGGGTTTAGCACTGTGTGTATTTAGCTTCTGGGTCAGACAGTTGGCCCATCTCACTCAAAGCTCATAAATGCTGAAACACATAATCCAGCATCACCGTGGGACCCAGGGTTGCCAGTTTCTGTAGTAATTTGATAGAGTATGGATTCTGTTTATTCCTATGTGTAGTTCTATGAATCAAAAGGAAGGAGGTGGAGAATCTGGAGGGGTGCTTAGCAGAAGACAATGTTCTTTCCCTACTATGGGGCCCATCTCTCATACGATTCTCTGTTCTTTCTAGATTCTGATCCCAAGCCAGATATTCTTTGGCCATGTGCTGCTCCGATTGTATATTCAACTGTCAGCCCTTGTTCGTCTTACTTCGCCTTTGCCTGTGAAGATAGGGTTATTACTTTGTGGGACACATCAGTTGGTGAGCGTTTTCCCTATCAGCTCGGGAAAGTTAGATAAAAGGAGAATTCCCACCCTGAAATTTTATCACGGTGGCAAACCACTTCTCTTAAACCAAGAGTTTTCTAAGTGATGGGCCAGGACTTCACTCCTTAAATAAGCTGAGTACCATTTTCTTCTTCTACTTCCATATAACTAAGCATCTTATTTTATCACACGCATACCCCAAATTACATTTGGTTGGAAACCTTGTGGGGGAGGTTGGACTTTAATTACCTAAATATTTAGGAGATTGTCCAATTCTAGAAGACTTTGGACAGTATGCAACATGGGCTGGGCTTGTAATGTAAGAAGAAGCCCGTGGCATTTTTGCGTCACTTAGGCTAGTACCTACTCTCTACTAATTTCTGCAGAAAGTTGACTCTGGCATAGTGAAGTAAACTGTTAGGAGAGCCTTGATAAAGAGGAGCCTACTACCCTCCATCTCCATTTGTGCTTTTCTAGGGTTTCCATTCTCTGCCATGGTGCTTCCCGAAAACTACGTTGCACGAAACATTCAATTCATGCCACGTTTACTACCATCCAGAGAGAAGACGTCTTGCTGTAGTAAGGATCCTGCCCATACCATGGTGCAGCTTTTGGTGCTGTGCACAGATGGGTCACTTCACCTGCTCACATCGGGGACCAAAGAATTTAGGTCCAAGTTATTAGGAATCAGGTGAGGCAGCCCACATAAAGGTCCAGAACATTTGAGGAAATGGGGATGATCTCCACAAGCGGCATTCTCTGGCCCTGATTTTCCCTGAAGAAGAAATACAGGCTATCTTGCCAACTACCGCAACGTAATTGTGTTCGTGACAAAAAGGCATTGCATTTTATTGCTTTTAGGGATGTCCATTGGCACAACCAGCCAAGATTGGAAATGTCCTTATTTGAAAAGAGTGTAGGCAATTGGAATCCACTGTAGTTGCAAAGCTTGGGTGTTTCTTGAAACCATTTAAGAATGCTGTTGATTCTTAATTCATTCTATTTATCCAAGAAAACAGATCAGAATTTAAGAGAGAGGATTGGGAAAACAAAGAATAATTATGAGAGGGCAGATGCACGAGAGTCATGCAGATGCTAAGAAAAGAATTTGTCCATTAAAGAAGGTGGACCCGCACAAACACAACTCAGAGAACTGGTTTTAGAATTTTTTTTTACCCTTCTTCCACCCTTTTCCATGATCTGTTTTCCCTAATTCCACACTATCGAATGACACCTTCTTGGAGATTCAATGGTACTGTAATATTGAATTTTTTCTTTAAAAAAAAAAGGCCAAATGGTTTTGGGATGGGATTTTTTTCCAGGCCAACATGACTCTCTCTTTTTTTTTTTTTAACAAGACGGAAATTGAATCTTTCTAGAATTTTTAAGGGAATTTCTGGTGCCATTCTAGAATGTTATTGTGCAAGCCTGAGGGCTAATACTATATTCTGTGTAAAAAAAATGAACTCTGCGCACTAGACCGGTTTGTCGAACAAGTTGAAATAGGGTTGGTGGGCAATGCACAATAAATCCCATTAGTCTTTATGGTCATTTTAGATCAGAATCAAAGAAGGACTGAACACAGTTCTCTTAAACAGTTGTATGACTTACAACTCTCTTGGTCATTAATAGGCTTTTCTGAAGATACTAAGTGAAAAAAAGTACATAAAGTCACTTTTTTAATAGGCCTGAGGTTCCTGATCAGACCATCAGTGGTGTGGCAACCATTCCAACTTTGCCTGATGCGGTGAGTGCCATATTGTTACTTCCTAAAAATTTCTCGTCTCTCTCCAAATCCAAGAAACCTGAAGGTGGGAGATCAAGGGAGAGGTGCTTAGAGATGAAATTAAATGCTATAACACAACACCCCATGAGTGTGTGGAAGTCATGAGTGCATGTCCTTTTTCTTTCTCCCAGGTGCTGATTTTCTTCTGGATTGGCGTCATTAATCTGATGGATACCACGACCGATGAGATCATTTGCCAATTCATGGTGCCACCTTCCTACAAAGTTGCATCCCCTTGGCAGCCCGTTTTTTCCATGGATACAAATGGCAGGTGGTTGGCCGTCCAAGGTAAGGCGTTCTGGAAAGGCACACCTACACCCGAACACGTAAGGAGAGGCAGGGTTCCTCTTTTAAGCAACGTCTTGAATTTCTTCAATGATTTCCTCAGCTCTCAAATTTTGGCTCACCTTCAACTTCTCCTTCTCCTTCTCCTTCTCCTTCTCCTTCTCCTTCTCCTTCTCCTTTAGAAGAGCTTGTTAGATCCTACTGGTATCATCCTTGGAGCACTTCCACAGTGCCATCATTTTATAAAGCTGTCATGGTTCCGAAAGAAGAAGCTCTTCAAAAAACTTTGAGGCATTGTTTACCTTAAAGAATCTTTAATTTGCAATATAGCTCCTGACAATGAGAACAATTAACCAGTGGAACAGCCTGCCTCCAGAAGCAGTAAATGCTCCAACACTGGAAGTTTTTAAGAAGAGACTGGACGGCCATTTGTCCGAAATGGTGTAGGGTTTCCTGCCTGAGCAGGGGGTTGGACTAGATGACCTCCAAGATCCCTTCCAACTTTACTACTCTTACTATTACTACTAGCTTCAGCACAGTACATAGAGAAGCCAAAATCTAAAATTCTCCTCCCCCAAACACACAGTATCTAAGCATAATTCACTCCTTCATTTAACAGTCATTAATCACATTCTCCAATTAGTTTGAAGTGTGAACTTACCCTCCCATTATCTCCTCTTATTACAACTAACCTTGAAGAATACTCTACTGAGATATTGTTATAGCTAACTAGTCCCCAAGCACATTCTTCTCCCTTCCCTCCAGCACCATCTAATATTTACTCTAAAGGTAATACACAGAAAATGTCTGCATCTTTATATATTGTCAAGCAAGAACATTTGATGTTAGCAGCATTGACATAAGCATTTTGAAGGCGATTAACAATCGTTTCCACGTTTGTCGGCCTCAGAGCCCTGAGCAGGACAGGTGGCTTAATTTGTCTTGCTTGATTTCTCTCTTAATTCTAATTCTGCCGCTTGATTAATCAATCTAAGGTGGACCTTTTAAAATAGGAAGGCTATAAATAATCTCTAACCCTAACCTTTCAACTACAGGGGAGTCTAAGGCTGGTAAAGCGGAAATGGAAACCATCTTTATTTATGACTTCAGCACATATTCTTTCATGGAAACGTTTGCTGCAAAAGCTGAGAATCTACCTGCTGCCTTTCCAGAATTGCCCTGGGACAAACGTTGTGATCTTTTCTTAAATAACAAGTAAGTCGACAGCCGCATTTCCTATTTTTTTAGAAACGAGACCGACCTTTTTTTCATGGAGGACTGCTCTTTTTTTTTAAACCAAGCAAAATTATCATTCTGAAAGGTCGAATTAAATATATTGAAAGAAGGCACCGTAGGTGTATCTAATCTCTTTAATTTTGTTACCTATGAGTTTTTTTTTTTTGCTGTGGTTTTGATTACATTTTGGTCTGGCCCATTTACTTTTTCTGGAATGCAGCCCCTGGCCAAAATCAGTACTGGCCTCCCAAAAGCTTCTTTAGATCTTAGAAAAGATCTTTACCGTTTTTAGCTGAACTCTTCTTCGAGTCCTAGTTATTCCGGGGGGAAGAAAAAAAAACAAACTACAACTATCACAGTACTTTCCTGAAATGTGCACTTTATCCATAGAATCACTAGATGGCAATATGATGTGTGCAGTGAATTTACGACTGGTTAGCTAGATTAAACTTAGAAGATGAGTAAGAGATAGGTGCTGCTTTGAACAAATGAGGATGATGATGTTTAATTCCAGTGGGGCTTATTTAGCTTCATCTTGGCTCGTATGTGACTCTGGACTATAACCCTACAATCATAGTCCAGCAAATAATGGCTTGCCACAGTGGCCAAACTGAGTGACTCTTGGTTTGTCTAGCCCAATGCTATCTACAGTGGCATCTATCAGTTTTGAGTATGGGACCTGACTTAACTCTTTTGATTGGAACTGTCAGAGCAGAGTTGGGACCTGCAGGATCAAGGCACTTGTTTGTGTTCAAACGCCATTTCTGCTCCCAGTGCCACGATATTTCCTGCTTTGCTCAGCGTTAGTTCTTTTACCATAAATGGTCTGTGGGAAGTTCATTCCCACATACCATTACAGCTACCTTTGGGGTTGAGTCCGTTCTACCAACTCTTCACACTCCAAACAGAGGGAGCTTGCCAGGAATTGAACCAGAGGAGTAAGAACCGTTTGGTGGAACACATTCCCAACATGCTACCCTAATACTCTTTAGCAGGAGCAGCTGTTAAGAGCAATGTCCTATTTTGAGAGTTATTTTGTCGATCTATTTGCAAAGGCTGCTAAAATCCTATATATCTGGAAGCACTGTGAAAACTTAAAAGTGCCATATAAATCCAGGAGTAACTGTCTGGGAGCCGGGGAACCCAGTTACAAATAATTTACTCCCCAGGCAATGAGGGGAACAAAAACCCGAACCCAAACCAAAGGGAGCTGGAATCACTATTTGTGTCTCTTGGCTAGTTTGCAGAGGCTGTCCACAATTAGCCAACAGATGCCAGAATGCTGGAGCCAGCTGCAGGAA
Organism: Crotalus tigris; assembly: GCF_016545835.1. Classification (NCBI taxonomy): domain Eukaryota; kingdom Metazoa; phylum Chordata; class Lepidosauria; order Squamata; family Viperidae; genus Crotalus; species Crotalus tigris. The sequence continues at coordinate 9,637 of NW_024097443.1, forward strand.
TATGCAGCCAGCTTGAAGAGGAAGATGTTTGGTGAAGTGAACGTGCAGCAAGAGTTCAGGTTGGTTTCTGTTCTTTGTCACCCCCAGAGACAGATGCTGAATCATAATTGCTTTGACCAACCCAGGACAGATGTTCTTTGTGTTCCCTATCGCAAAGATGCTCTGCGGATATTTTTCATGTCAGCTCAGGAAACAGGGCTAATATCAGGCGACAGAGAATTGTACCCCAAAATATTTGGATGGTAACAGAATGAGTTCCCTATTTCTATACCTATCTCCTTCATTACCTGGGTTAAAAAGCGACTGTGTTACCTTTGCCCCGCCATGTTTAAAGGCATGTTGGTTGGCTACACGCCAAGTTTAAAGGCACTTAACCCAACCCAGCTTTTTTTTGGGGGAAATGAAATGAAAAAGATGAATTACCTAACCACTGGGTGAATTTTTAACAGTCAGAATTTTCATCAGTGCTGACATGGGAATCACTGGAGTTGTTAAGCTAGTAACAACTAGCTTAACAGTTAAGCTTCTCCATTGACTTCATTTGTCGTGATCATGTAACCCTGGGACACTGCAACCATCATAAATATGAGTCAGTCACCAAGCGTCTGAATTTTGATCACATGATCATGGAGATGCTGCAACGGTCCTAAGTGTGAAAATAAGTCACTCTTTTCCAGAGCCATGGTAACTTTGAACGGTCACTAAACAAATGTTGTAGATCGAGGACTACCTAATTAAAACAGGTTTTGAACAGGGTAGCTTTTGCAAATACTCAGATTACGATTATTTGCAAAAGTCCTGTTAGTGTTTATCCTGTATATATGCTGTGCTATATTATGGAATCATCGTTGATGTGGCAAGCTTCCATTTCAAAAGTTGTCCCTGACGTGCTCCCCTAAATCAAACATTGTCCAGCGAGAAGAAAAATGTAAAAGTAGACTTTCTGCTCAAACCTACCAATCTTGCTGGGTGAAGACTGCATTCAAAGATTTCAATCAAAGGCCGTTTGAACAAATCAGATTTTACTTCTGAATTCATAGGGATAAAAAAAAACAAAATGCCCCTAAATAAGTCCAGCAATGGATGAGTTTTTGTGCAGCCGTACAAAAGCAACCTCCCCAAATCAGACTGCCTTTCTGAATCCATTAAGCTGACTGAGATCCCTCAGTTTTTCCATGGGGGGGTGGGGGAAATGAGGCTTTCCTTTGCTTTTTAGACTACATGAAGCCCGTTTTAGAAGGTACGCTATAATTTTATTTCCCACCTACAAAGGAGGGCAAAATTGTGCTGCCAAATTTCGGCCAACTGTGCCACAGAATTCTGGGGAGGATTCTGAGGGCCACAAAAATGTGTTGGGGAGCAGGTTATCTACCCTAGCAATACGTTGTCCATTTTGAACCATACCTCTTGATAGGCCTTCTGTTGAAGGGCAGACAATCACTCAGCGGTGGAAAAGTAAAGTAAAAAAAAAATGTACTTAGGAATCATGTCTGCTGATATCTAGAATCCTGTCCATTTGCCTTTTGTTATAATACTTTCTACCATTATGTTGTTTCTGAGATCATAAAAACGAGTTCTCTTATAGCAGTTCTTCTCTGTTTTAGCTTTTTTCCTGGGACTAGCGAAGAAGTATTACATGTTGACCCGGAACCTGAAATACCATCAACCTAAGCAGCAACTTTGCCATCTGATTCCATTTTTGGACACTTTTAAATAGCATCTGGTTTCTTGCAAGCCATTATTTCATTTAAAAGGAAGGAACAAGGTCAGAAACCAAGTATGGAAGAATTAACATGGGAATGGAGCCTCCAGTTGCCTTTGGAGGCTCAAAGAGTAATCTCTATTATATACTTCAGAGTATGAGAAGACAGCAGGGGATAGGGACCAAATGCCTTGGAGGTCTATGATGCTAAGAAACATACAAGAAATTTATACCAAAATACTTGTTTCTCCTCCTTTTGCATCCGTTCAGACGGATCTTAAGCCTGCAGATAAAGCCTTCGTTTGGTTATTATTATTATTATTAATTTTAAAAGCAAGATGGACCTGAACAATAGATGTCATTACTACTCTTTTTTTTTTACAAATAAACATAGCACTTACTTTGACAATATTGGAACTATCTGGAAATGAAAGACTCTGGTGTGATCCAATTCTAATTTCAGTTTGGCTGGGTAGAGGTGCCACTTTTTCCCCATCGACGGTGACAGATTTTTCCCAAGACAATAGAGAGCATTCTTCAATATCCCTAAGAATCATCATCCATTAGGAGGATCAGATGTAACAGCAGATCACGGTGAGCAAATGAGGAGAAACCTGGGGGGTCTTTTTCCTTTCCTTCTGCACATCACAATTCCATTACTTGGCTTCTGTTCAATGTAACCCTGAAATCATACTGCTGATTCGCAAAACATGTTAAGTTATAATGTGGCTTGTCTGTGGCTCAACGTTTTTTTGTTTTGTTTTGTTTTGTTTTGTGAATCCAGCCATTATTGTTTCTGAATCACTGGCTAGCTCAGCGAGTTTGACAAACCCAGCAAATAGAAAACCAGTTATAATCTGGGCTGGTAAAGAGTGATCTGCTCTCGCCTAGCGGAGTTTTATCAAAATAAAGCAGCAAATTATCATTTGAATTCATACACACCTGAAATAAGTAACTTCTTGCTCAGTGCTTTTTTGTACTTTTGGTATGAAGGTTTTGTCTGAACTATTACTTGTTTGGGGGTGGGGTGTGAGTGGGGAAATGTTTCAGAAAGCTTTTGTGTGTGTGTGTGCATCTGCCTTCATCTGGTTGTAGATTTGCAACAGCTGTCCATTAGGTTGGAGATTATTAGAGGCTGCTATTCAATAAACAGAATTTTAGCTGCTCGGCAGTCCACAAGAGAGCACTCGTGCAACACATCCCAATTCTATGCTTCCTTCAAGAGCCTAGCTTCGTTACAGGCCAAATGGACCTCAGCAACATCTTTTGGGGGAATTAAATGGGAACGCCTAGGATAAAACAGGACTGGCTTCATCCTATTACATCAGCCTGTCCCACCCAGCCAGGCAGAGAAGATATATTGCAGAGTTAAAGCACAGGTCCCCAGCCTTTTGGGCACCAGGGACCGGTTCCGTGAAAAGAGGTTTTTCCGCGGACCAGAGGGAGCGTGATTTTGTGTGCTGCCTGCATCCCGCGGATGGGGCTTTGCTTGTTTGTGCGACCGATTGCTGGCATGCCTTGGCCCAGTACTGGTCCACGGACCGGGGGTGGGGACCCCTGAGTTAAAGAACTCTGACTGGTGGGGTCTAGGAAGAGAACTTTCTCTGCCATTGTCCCCACCCTGTGAAATATTCCAGTCCCTCCAGAGGGGAGGCAGGCCTCCACTCTCCTGATCTTCCAGAAAAGGGTTAAAACAGGGCTCTGCAGCCTTGCATAGGGAACCCAAAAGAGCATGCAGTTGTGGAGTTCGTTGGTGCTATGAGAGTCCTCCCAACTAATTCTTAATAGCACTTAATTATTCTTGCCTTCTGTTTTAAAAAAAACAAACTGAACACTTTAATTTTTAATATACTGTTTTTATATTTTAATGTTTTATCATACAGCCACCCAGAGTCCCCTCTTTGTGGGAGATGGGTGGTTGAGGATTGCAATAAATAAATATTACGGTCGTGGGTACTCCATCTCTGGAGGGATTTAAGAAGAGACTGGAGAGCCATTTGTTTGAAATGATAAAGGCTCCCCTACTTAAGCAGAGGGTTGGGCTAGAAGACCTCCAAGATCCCTTACAACTCTGTTATTCCGTAATATCCATCAATACGGAAAGCTCCAGTTTACTGCTCTGCCTGTATGTTTCCTTTATCTTTTCTCTCTTTCAGGATTACACTGTTATTTATATAATTGGCCTTGCATTGCTTCTTCCATTGGTTATTTCTGCACGTTTGGAAAAACAAGCAAATCTATGCCTAATGATGGAACAAGGAACCTACAACACCACTCCATCTTCTGTCTAAATTTTACCTGCCACAGAGATATATGTAGAAAAAGGAGAGCTTTAACCGATTTAAAAGGGGGAAGGAAGCTAAAAAATATTGTATTTTAAAGTTCCAGGCCCCACCCTTTTATTTGAGACAGAATACAAATGCCATCTTCGCAGCTTTTATGTTCCTTCCCGAGTTTCTTCATTTAAGCCGGGCCTCACGATAATCTAATTAGTTTTTGCCGTCTTTTGAAAAGCTGGGCCTTTTCCATTTGGATAAATTGGGGCCTGAAACAGTTCCTTCATATTATTAGGAAACAAAGGGCTTTATTTATTTCTTTCATTGTCACCAGAGACGACAGCACAAGCTAAAAATCATTCTAAGTGATGTTCCACCTCCCAAGAAGGTCATCCGGCAGTTACAAAGCACCGGCAGAAATGATTGATGACAGATTAACAAACGGTGCTCCGGCATCCTTGCCAGTGACAAGATCAGCGGGATGGAATTTTCGTGCTGATTCAAAAAACACCTTCCTTGCTGTCTGGTGAGAATGGCATGTTTACAAAGGCTGCGTTTTCCTCTTTTTAAAAAACCGTATAATTTGGCTACAGAGAAGGTAGAAATGTTTCAAAAGAAAAATGGAACAAAGCAGGCCTTTTATATTTTGTTAAGGTCTAGCTTTGAAATGACCCCCTGAGTAAGTATGGAAAATGATACCAAAGGAAGAGCAGAGGGGATTATGGCTGTCAGACCAGCCTTGTCCCTCCAATTACTTCCACCATCAAGAATAAATAGGTCATTGAAAATGCTCGTGATTAACAGTGTATTTTTGTTTGGTAAATGACAGCTCTTTCTGAAAGCTGTTCAGATCAACAGCACTGTCTGAAACTTGCACAATCTTTTTCTTAAGCTCTATAAATATAGAGAAAAAGCAGCATAGCCCAGAGTCGGAGTCAAGAGAGGAATCAGAATCTCTACATTCCCACAAACAAGCCCAACCCCTCTTGAATTCTGTTAGCCCTTATCCTAATATCCTAATGTTAGCCTAATAGTGCCAACCATTAGTTGACTAGATTCCTGTACATAGGCATCAGCTTAATTGGAACTTAAGGTGTGGCTCTCGTCTTTCGCGTCTGGCATTAGGCTAGTTTTTAGCCTCTCGTGCTGCCTCATTCATGTCATTGACTTAATTCGCTTGCTATTGCCGCATTTGCCCACCTTAAATAGATTATGGCTGTGCATGTTCCACACCACATCTTTTAGGAGACATCTAGACGAAGCCACTGGAAATGGTGTATTGTTTGAATATTAACAATACTGCAGTTCTCTGTCTTTGCACGTTATGCCACAAAGGGCTTATCTTGCTGTTCTGATAAGCACTATTCTACTTCAACACCTTTCCCCAAGCTGACTCATTGCAAATGTTCTTGGACTGGAATTCCCAGGATTCTCACCAATCATGGGCTTGCCTTTTCTGCCTCAGTGGCCACATCGATAGTAACGAGCCACACTGTCAAGAGTCCAATCCCTCCATACACATTCCCAAGATAATTGGGTTTATTTCCTTCATCTTTAGCATCATTTTATTTGTTGGAGGTAAAACGAAAACAGTTCCTGTGTTTTTCCCACCTTCTCAGCATTTTCTAATAGCAATTTAAATATTAGAAGTCATTTGTAGGTCACTATTTCCCAAGGAGCATTATCTTACATTGTACATTGTTCTTTTCTGCACTAGTAAAATCATTTTGTTCTAGGCTTCTTGAAGTTGCGGGTTTTCTAAGAATTGTTTTAATTGAAAATACTAAAATATTTATTCCCTGTTCTTTCGGTCTGAAAGGTTTTTAGATTATGAAAAACAGGTTTCCTACCACGTAGAATCTACAAAGACAGGTCACAAAAGAAAGAAGCACAGAGGAGTTTCTCCTAAAGCAATGGTTCTCAATCTGTGGGTCGGGACCCCATTTGGGGTCGAACGACCATTTCACGGGGGTCGCCAAACAACGCAGTCCGCCATTTTTTCCCCCCTTTTCCTTAGCTGTGCTACTCCCTTTTATTCTATTGGCTTTTGAAAGCCAATAGAATAGACTCTCTGGAATAGAGTCTAATTCTATTGGCTTTCAAAAGCCAATAGGAATTGTCCAGGCTGTCTCTGCCCTGCTGAGCCCACCAAAATTCCACTTCTGCAAACGGTGCTGCACCAGTTGAGTAGTCCTCGACTTACGACTGGTTGAGTAGTCCTCGACTTACGACCGGTTGGGGGTCGCAGCATTAAGAAGGTTGAGAACCATGTCCTAAAGCTATATATGGATACAATTCTAATGGGGGGATGTTGTAAATTGACCTTGAGAAACAGGAGGAAGAGCTACATAATGAACAACCATCATACAAAAAATATCTCAGCCCACAGAAGGAAAAGAGCTGCGGATAGTATGTCAGAGAAAAGAGAGGGGGAAAAAAAAACCCTCACATGCCAGAGAAAATAAAGAATCCTCTATGTCATGAAACATCCCGATTAAAGCTTCAAGATGTGCTCCTGAGGTGGATGAAATGGCATACCTTTTGAACTGCTGCAAATTTAATAAAGACTGTTGATGATTTGTCTCACTCATAACAGTGCATTTGCTGCTGCTTCTTTCTTTTTCTGTTCATATTTTTTGTGCAACTAACCCTCCCCTCGAATACATCTGGGTTACAGTAGAAGAAAGGCAATGGGCAAAGGAGGAGGAATGTCTGATTCAAGCAACAACTAGAAGGAGGAACGTAGTCACGCCATAGCCAAGCCAATATCCTTGGCTTACAGAACCACTGGACCATATCCTAACCATACGTGAGGCATTTGCACACCAACTAGGCTAAAATGGGTTGGAGAGTTTGTGGTTCCACATCTCGTGTGGATACAGTCATGAGAACTTTGATGGAGTTTGGTGATGTAGAAGAGCACAGAGATGGCCTTGGATAAAATGTGCAGTAGCCCCTAGTAAAGGATAAGCTTAGTTCAGGAAACCAAGATTGCCCTGCCTTCAAGGGAAAGAAGGGGAAATGCTATCAAGCTTTCAAGATTCTGTTATCATAGCCTATATCAAGGAAATAAAATTCTGGTATTTCTCATATCTGATTCCAGACTTGGTCTACCTTGTACAAAGGCTGCGCCAATTGGGTTATGCTTCAGAAAAATTACTGGATTGGAAAAATGGCATATAGATAAAGTAGGATAATTGATTATGCATTGATATTCATTAAATAATACCACCTTCAACTATTTAGATTGTCATATAGTACATAAAGGTTCAGAGTGCTTTGAACTTTAGAAATGGTTGAAAGAGTCCTACCTATCCATTCAGGCACAGATTGGTTAATGTTTTTTTTTGTTTTTAATCTTCATTAATATTCCTAGGTTCTTTCCTACCTTCACCCCTTTCTAAGGAGCTAACCCTAATCCTTTCGAAGGAGCTCACCAGACTAAATTATTAAACAAATTAAAAAGAAGAAAACATTTAAATAGACACGGCAAGAAAAACAACCTATCAAATTTACTAACAATAAAGAAAATGAAAGTTCAGCCAGAAAGACAAAACAAATTAATTAGCTCAAATATTGATGAAATGTGATGGACCAGCCCATTTAAACATTTCAGCTATGGCAGTGATGGCGAACCTTTTAGAGACCGAGTGCCCAAACTGCAATCCAAAACCCACTTATGCATCGTCGAGTGCTGGGTGGGCATGGCCCATTAGGTGGGTGTGGCCCATTGGGTGGGCGTGGCTGTGGTGGTAACAGCAGACTGGGTGGGACTAAAAAGTTAAATCAATCAATTCCAACTTTGCAAGATCTTTTTTTTCCCACGAGAAGTTGAAATTGACTGATTGAACCTTTTTTTTTTTTTTTTTGCACATGGCGGTGGAGGCCTAAAGTGAAAAGGTTTTATAAAACCCAGCTGAAGGCCTAAGACTGGGGTGATGGTGCACTTGCCCAGAGAAAGAGCTCTGAGTGCCGCCTCTGGCACCCGTGCCATAGGTTCACCACCACTGAGCTATGGAGTACAATAAAAGAGTGTTTGTGAAATCAGTACCACGGACAGTGCACAAAAGACTGTTGAGTTAACAAGTTTCAACAGGCAGGTAAATTCTGGAGCTATTGCTGCAAGTTCTTCTCATCCTCTCTCCTTAGGAAATCCTAATCCAACAAGAAATATGTATATTTATCTATTTCTGGTTCCACCTTTTTTGATCATAATTCTATTCCATCTTTTATTTTTTTTTTTTTGAAAAAAAATGGACACGTCCCATTTCCTCTGAAGTATCATAATTGTAGAAAATTCAAATTTCCAGAAACACATTAGCATTTCAGGTCTGATTTATAGTATATAGGTTTATGAGGGGCTGAAGTTCTCTAACCAATAGTGAGAAAAGAAATTCTGAACTTTTAAAAGATTATATAGAAATACTGTTGTTTGAATAAGCACTTTTTATGCTGGCTGCGGAATTCTGGGAGCTGAAGTTCACAAGTCTTAAAGTTGCCAAGGTGGACATCCCTCCTGCAAAGAGACTCATGAAAATAAAAGCTACATGCTCCATTCCCCAACTTCTCATCACAAGCGAACTGTGACGCTGCTGCTGCCTTATCTTCTACCATTGTTATTTAAACTGGAAAGACAAAGTGTTGCTGTGCTTTCATCATTAGTGACCTAGTTTGCCACCAAAAAATGCAAGGGCAGCATTTTATGCATGAAGTCCCTGTTGTAGAGGTGGCTGCATTCATGTCCTCCCACCTACCCACTGTGAGTGAGGTCTCAAGGCTTTGTCATTTAATTGTATTCCTTCCTTTCCCCCCCCCTCACTTCTGAAAATGAGAAATTCCCAGACAAGCCTGCCAGCCTTTGACATCCACCTTCAATCATCGCAGATCTACAAAATTACTAACCCACTGTCCTGAACACTTAAGCCTTTTGCTGATGCCTTTAAAACTGATGATTTACTTTCTCCAAGGACTAAAAAACTACATCCATATAAAGATAAGGATCAGGCAAAAAACAAATGTCAAAAAGGAATGAACTACTCTTTAGGGATTGTTGGTCACTATGACAAAAAGAACCATAAGAAAGGCTGAGCAACAAAGAATGGAGGCCTTTGAACTATGGTGCTGGAGAAGAGTCCTGCGAGTCCCCTGGACTGCAAGGCATTCAAACTGGTCAGTCTTAGAAGAGATCAACCCCAACTACTCTTTAGAAGGCCAGATCCTGAAATTGAAACTCAAGTACTTTGGCCACCTAATTAGAAGGAAGGACTCACTGGAGAAGAGCCTGCTGCTGGGAAAGATGGAGGGCAAGAGAAGAAGGGGACGACAGAGAATGAGGTGGCTGGATGGACTCACTGAAGCAGTAGGTGTGAGCTTAAATGGACTCCATAAAATGGTAGAAGACAGGAAGGCCTGGAGGAACATTGTCCATAGGGTCATGATGGGTCAGACACGACTTCGCAACTAACAACAACAATCCATATCAACTTTTCTGATCCATTTAATCTTTTTTCATCCCTCTGTTACCAGTTTTAGTCCATGTTGGCTATGAGTTATGGGCGATCTAGTTGACTATAACTGGGGTATTCCAGTTTAAGGAAAGATGATCATGATCAAAGGTAAAACCTCAGAGACTGAGGAAAAAAGCCACAGTTCAATTATTTCAACCAGTTAGGTCTTGATATGGCTTTGGAAACTAAACATATTGTTGAAGCCAAACGCCTATTAGAATTCATTTTTCAGTTAAAGGTCAAAATAACAAATTGAAACCAGCTGCAGTCTATAATTTCTATCCACACTGTAATTTGTGCGTGATTGCATTATTACACTTCAACCGAACTAATGTCTCTTGTAGAATTTTGCTCCATATGCTGGAGCAGCTATTAGCAATTCTATTAATTAAGAAGAGCTTCACAATGTTGATTATTAAAATACATTTTTTAAATAAAAACAATTATTTCTACATTAAGGTATCAAAACTCATATGATTCTCAGTAGGATTAGAGGAACTTTGACCTTTGATTCTGTTCTGCCCACGAAGGGCAAGATACCGTTAGATTCTGTTCTTGTTTTTTCATCTGACATGTTAAGATGTTTGGTTTTATTTTTCTTGTATTTTTGGTTTCACAGCACTTATGAGAATTTTGCTCTACTCAGAGGTAATGGCCTTTGAATCCAGAATAAACACCCTGAGTCATAAAGTAACTGCAAATGTGAGTAAAGACAGCACATCCTTCTAACCATTTTAGAGTTTAATGCTAACACAACTTTAAATAAATATAGAAATATGCGTACAACAACCTTGTTCTGAAAAACTTCAAGTACAAATCTGCAATTGACTTCAACATGCATACTAAGTCAGTAAGAAAACTTTGCTACTGCCATTCCATAGCAATAGCACTTCGACTTATATTCTGCTTCACAGTGCTTTACAGCCCTATCTAAGCGGTTTACAAAGTCAGCATATTTGCCCCCAACAACCTGGGTCCTCATTTTACCCACCTCGGAAGGATGGAAGGCTGAGTCAACCTTGAGCCAGTCAGGATCAAACTGATGGCAGTTGGCAGAGTTATGGATGGATGAAAAGAAGGAAGGAAGGAAGGAAGGAAGGAAGGAAGGAAGGAAGGAAGGAAGGAAGGAAGGAAGGAAGGAAGGAAGGAAGGAAGGAATAACAACAGCACTGAGACTTATATACCACTTCATAGTGTTTTACAGCCCTATCTAAGCAGTTTACAGAGTCAGCCTATTGCCCCCAACAATCTGGGTCCTCATTTTACCGACCTTGGAATGATGGAAGGCTGAGTCAACCTTGAGCCGGTGAGAATCGAACTGCTGGCAGTCAGCAGAATTAGCCTGTAATTCTGCTTTCTAACCATTCTAACCACTGCACCACCATGACTTAGCACAGAGGTCCAAAAGAAGTTTCAGGCATATAATGACATCACCCAGATAACATGAATTATGCACTTGGTGGCAATCACTTCATTTGTGTGATGATGCCATGGCACATGTGACATTGCTTATCCATCTATGGATCCACATAGCCCTTAAGTTTAGGGAGCTACTTGTAAGAAATGAAAGGGACAACTTTAGTTTTTTTTTGATCAATATAAGTAAGAATAGAAAATAGAAATAATACGATATTCTAACAACTTCAAACATTCACCGAGTCTTCACTTTTGACTGATTCATCACTATTGCCCCAAATAAATTAGGCTGCCTTTTCTGCCTGGCTGCTATCACCTCTTCCATAGTTAGAATCTGTGCCTTTTAACATCTGCATACTGGGCAGAAATTTAGAGGAGAAGCTATTTCAATCACCGCATCTCCAGGATGAGAGAATAATTAGGTAGCATTTGCCTGTTATTTGCAGATGTGAAAAGCACAGAATCTTCTGATTTAAAGAAGCACATAATGATAGCACCAGCCCTGTCTTGAGATCTATATCTATTACCATCCTCTGCACAGTTCCAAATTTTTTTTAAAAAAGGAATAATCATCAGTCCTGAAAAGGCAACAGTTTGCCAGAGAAACCAGGATGAGCATTTTTGCATGTGTATTTATATAGCCACCCATTCATCTGCATTTAAGTTTATGTTCATCTAAGCTTAAAAGTTAAAAATGGCAATTTACCTAGAAACTTACACAGAAATACAGAATATGATTCTGTAAGCAAGGGATGTGTATGTTTTTCTAATTTGCATCTAGAGAGTGCCTATAAGTGATTTCCAAATTCTGTTCTATCTTTTAATCATTTTTAATGATTTTTTTTACTGTGTCCACACAGATTTTTCCCTTTACTTAACTGAAACATAGTTTACCAAATCATGGGTTACTGAATTAACTCAATTGCCTGGCTTTGCATAGCCTATTGAACTAATCCCCCACAACACATTCAGCAGAAACTAACATGTTGTATCTAGCGTGTAATGCAATCCATCTATTGTGGTTTAGATCAACCAGTCATCTCTGCTATTGTACTCTTCTCTCTGAAGTAGCACAATATTGGAAGGTAGGAACTCCTAGACCAGTGGTTCTCAACCTGTGGGTCGGGACCCCATTTGGGGTCGAATGACCATTTCACGAGGGTCGCCAAACAATGCAGTCCGCCATTTTTTCCCTCTTTTCCTTAGCTGTGCTACTCCCTTTTATCCTATTGGCTTTTGAAAGCCAATAGAATAGACTCTCTTGAATAGAGTCTAATTCTATTGGCTTTCAAAAGCCAATAGGAATTGTCCGGGCTGTCTCTGCCCTGCTGAGCCTGCCAAAAGTTCCATTCTGCAAACAGTGCTGCACCAGTTGAGTAGTCCTCGACTTACGACCGGTTGGGGGTCGTGGCATTAAAAAGGTTGAGAACCACTGTCCTAGACAAAATGGCAGTGACACAGAGATCATCTAATACTTACAAGCAATGGCAAATGAAAAGAAATAGCATCTCCAGTAAAGACAAGGCACCAGGCAGATAACTAAATCAAGTTCATCTAGTAGAGCTCAAGATACAGAGCATAAATACTCTCCTAGCAACAGCCTGCTAACAAAACTGCCTACACTCAAAAAATATACTAGCCCAGTTACTGAACTATACCTTACATTGACATTAGCCAACGAAACTCAGTTAACCTTCTAAGTCCATTCTCTGCCAATAACCTACAGTAGACAATAATAACTTTATATGACATGGAAACACAACTGTTTTCTTCAACAGACGTGGGAACATCACCACCACGATCTTTCTGCTTATAGGTAGAAGTTAAACCCAGTGTCAGCTAACAGTTTTTCAAAGTTAGGCTACATAAAATGTATTTAAAATAAGAGTTTATACATGACTGGACCGATTACTTTTGGAAAAGTCTTACTTGTAAGTTAGCTCATTGGCTTATGCTTCCTAGTGGGACAAATGCTCATTTCAAAGCTTTCTTCTTCTGAAGATTTAACAGCATAAGTTTTGGTGATTTTTCTCTTAATAAAGAATGCAAAACAGATTTGCTGAGTCTCATATTTTAATTCATTCATCCATTTGGAGTCAGGCAGGGTACAAATTTTATCAATAAAATAACACTGTGTAGGCTGTCTTCTTTCTTGAGAAGAAAAAGCAGCATATATGGGAGTTACCGTTTACCCAAAGGTGCTTTTTCAAGAGACAACTGGACTTCCTTTGTTTTTCCTGGAAGACATTTCACTTCTCATCCAAGTGAAACACCTTCAAGGAAAAAACTAAGAAAATTGGGTTGACTCTTGAAAAAGCACCTTTGGGACAACCATGACCTGGATGAATGAGTGTCTTAACCATTACCATTGAGATATTTTGCATTGGAACCTTTATACTATGCATCTATATTGTTTGTTAAATCAACAATAATGGTAGGATGGAGTTCGGCTACAAAAAGGTTGCATATTCTTGAAGCAGATCAACATAGTGGCTTGTGGCTTTTGGATTCCCCTTCAGAATTTAGTCATGAAAGTGATCCTCAATGAATCCCGAGCTGCAAAAAAACAAAACAAAACACTATTATTCCACAGCTACTGGAAAAGCATTGCTCCAATTCATCACTTGTCATTTTTGTTGTTTCACTATTGCAGCCTTCCAATGTTCCAGTTCTAGACATAAGCTTCAGATCCATCTTTCCATCTCTTTCCTTACCCTTCTGTAACTTTCCATGAGTGTTGATGGTGCTGTACAAATTATTATCTGTGCCTCTAGTTAGTGTGCCATTTTTGGAGTTTGGTCACATTTTCAGAGCCAGCAGCCTGGGGAGAGGATACTGTGATGCAGATGGATGAGATGGTGAATTTGATATAGCAAATTTCATTGGCTGTCCTTAGTCGTTTCTGCAGTTGGGAAAAAAAAATGGAATGGCTGCCAAGCTGAGTATTTAGGAGAGGAGGAAATATAAATTGGCTTTCTAGGCAGAAAAGAAGCAATGTATTATCATACCAACTTCCAGTTTTAGCCTGCAATTGTTTTTGTCTAGTTGCAGTTTCATCCTGATGTAGGTTTGGCTTAGGCTGGTAACAAACAATCAGGCAGTATGACACATCTCTTGAACCAGACAACTTATTGTCTGTTTTGATAAGGATGCTAGTATAATGTCTTCCCCAAGACTCTTTCTCAGGGGTCTAAACTTTCATCCTCTTGTGCTTTGAGAAATCCCTATAGTCCTTCTACAGACAGTTACTATCTTTCCATGAGTGAACTACATTCCCAGCTGGGGCCAGCTGGACTTGAAGGCCATATGAAACCTCTGTCCAGGAATGTCCTCCTACTTGTGGTGTGCGGTGTAGAATGCAGTTATTGCAGGCTAACTCTGCCCACAAGTAGGAGTTCGATCCTGACCATCTCAAGGTTGGCTCAGCCTTCCATCCTTCCAAGATTAGTAAAATGAAGACCCAGATGGTTGGAGGCAAGATGCTGACTCTGTAAACCGCTTAGAGAGGGCTGCCAAGCACTATGAAGCGGTATATAAGTCTCAGTGCTGTTGTTATTGCTACCCTCTCCCAGAAAACCTCCCCTGCCAATCTCAGCCTCAATAGCAATTGGCAGCTTCTTTCCCTGATAGACCAACTGCCACAAGGGCTCTTTCATACGTCAGATAGTATGCCTACTTAGAGAGGCAACCATTCTTATTAGACCTCACATCGGTGGTGGGATTCAGCCGGTTCGCACTGGTTCGGCAGAACCGGTAGCTAAATTTTGCTGAGTTCGGAGAACCAGCTGAATTCACATTGCTTCTGGAAGTCCAGTCTAGGCCTCGGGGGTCTGTAGGAGGCCTCTCAGACTTAGAACGGCCTTCCAGAGGTCCGTTCTAGGCCTTGGAGGCCCAGGCCTGCATCCAATAAGAGAACCGGTTGTTCAGGTATTTGAATCCCACCACTGCCTCACCTGGTAGACCACATCTGGCTTCCTAGGCCTGTAGCTGCTGGACCGCTTCTGTAAACTCCCCATGAGTCTTTCTGGCTTGTGTTTTTGGTTACCGTATGTCTCTAAAGTCAATGAACTGGTACAATTCTAAATGAAAATTGCCCATTTCATGTTCTCCTGTGTTTTCATTTTCTAAATCTCATGTACTTTCTATCCCACTATTGAAAAAGTTTGTCAATTCTGAAAGTCCTTTTTTCTTTTAATAAAGAAAGTGACATTCTCATGTTCCATCAGCTAAATTCAATTGATCCTGGCATTTTCAGCACTCATAAAGATATGCTTTACTTTCTGCCTACATAACACTTAATATAAAGGGAGTTTTTTTTTTAAAAAAATAAAAGATCAGAAAAAAAGTGAAAATCCTCAATGATTATCCAGCTTGGGATTCAACACAGGTAGTCCTCGATTTACAATAGTTCGTTTAGTGAACATTCAAAGTTACGACCGTTTTTCATACTTATGACCACTGCAACATCACCATGGTCCCATGATTAAAATTCAGATGCTTGGCAAGAATTTATGATGGTTGCAGTGTCCCGGGATCATTTTGCAAAATGGAGCAAAACTCACTTAACAAATGTCTCACTTAGCAAGATAAATTTTGGGCTCAACTGTGATGGGTCAGCCAAGGACTATCTCTATGGTCAAGCTCACTTTCTCCTGCATTCCTATTCTTTAAAATGCCAAATCCTTTTTATATCATTATTCCCCTGGCCATTGACCTGCTTATTCAATACTAGTTTTTTTTTTTCCCCAGCCCATGTTTTCTAGTTGCGTGGTTGAAGATAGCTTTGTTTGGTGATTATCTTCACCTCTAATTTCTCTTCCTCTTTACTGCTTCTTTGAGGGAATTATATTTTAATTCAAGGTGACTAATTCTGTCAATCTAACGTATGCAGATTCTTTCCACCGCTACCTTATTTTATCTATCCTGACAGTGAAGCGGCTGGTGTCCTGATAAATCAGATGAATTATCACATTCAACAGTAATGACATTTCTATTTTATAATTACTTAGTGGTGATACCCTTGTAGAGATTTCCACCTAATTTGGAACCGCAACGGTCAATCAAAATGCACTTCATCTCAGGATATCACAAACACAATCTTATGCTTTTAAATCTAATATAATCCTGCAAAGGTTTAGGAGATAATTTCTAGCTTAAGGTTTGCAAAGGAGGTGAATTTTACAATAGCGCTTCTAACTTTCTCCCCAGGGAAACTAACCTGGCCTCTAATTGGAAGTCATTTAGATGCCATGCAACCTTTATAAAACAATAGCAACAACACCCAAATATCTAGAGTTCTATATGTCTTCTTCTTATTTCTGAATTGTTTGTGTACCTTTAAATGAAACGCTTATCTTCTGCTTCAAGAAAAATTATTTCAGGTATTGCTAGTCAAAAAGGCATTGATAATTATACGGGTGCCAAAAGAAATACGTAAATTATTCTGGGTCACCAGTGTCTTAAGACTATGGCTCTGTTAAAAAGAAAAAAAAAATCCCCAGCTTGGTTCATCTCCTTTCTGAATTCCCATTATACAGTGAATCATGAGACAATTAAATGAATTGAGTTTTTAGAACCTATTCGGCTACCAAATAACCTCCAAGCTTACATCAACCGAGGAGAAAAACTTGAGCTGAAAAGGAATAGAGTTTAATCCAATCTTTTTGCTTCTTCCATCTTTTTGCAGCTTCCAAAGTTTGGGGTTCTATGACAGGTTACCTAAATTCCAGGACGAGTCAACGAGGTCTGTTCCTCAGAAGAGGATCAGGTTATGGAGCCAAGCTTTAGTGCTACCAATGAATGCTCAGAAGCAGCATCCTGGTTCTGAGACTGAAAATGTGATCTTAAACTGAGGTAAGGTCTCCAACTCTCAAGAATGGAGGAAGAAATGGTGGACTACTGTAGTCATCCTTTTGTCTCTGGTCCTCAACCCATGTCCTCCTAAATTCTCCTGATCTCCTAGATTCTCCTACAATCTTCCATTCAAGGTGATGAGGTTTTGTTAAGAACTGAACTTTCCCAGATTATATTTGAGGTCCAGAATGAGACACACTTGCAGTTCTCAATGGCCCTCAATTCGCCAATGTTGCGTAGGCTGCACAGACTCCTGGTTGCTTTCTGGATGCTGGTTATTACCTTTAAAACTCTACGTGGCACAGAGGCTCTATTACTGAGCTGGCTATGTTTATCCTCTCTTTGCCTAAGTTTTGTATCTCCGTTTTTTTTATTATAATATTTACTTTTTAATGAGACATTTATAAATTTCTATATTTTGAGGGATTTTTTATACGTGGTTTTACCCATTTGCTTTGCACTGCCCAGAATCACCTTTGGTGAGATGAGGGGGCCAACTAAACTTGATTAATAAATATATTGTTTTTATTGGTTGTTGTGAGCTCCTAGAACCATTGCGTGAGATAAGTGGCCATATAAGTTGTATAAGTAAATAAATCAAGTCTATAGAGTCTCAGTTGCGCTAGTAGGGGAAATATAAAGATCTGGGGTAATCAGAAGCTTGATGTTTTGCTAGAATGGGCTGTCTTACTTAGCACTGAAGATCTCTTTCCTATTTATGTGTCACCATTGATGACTGGACTTGACTGTTGGTTGGGTGTCACCCTGTGCACTTTAATGTTGGATGTCAACTGCTTGCTGGAACCTTGGATGTTGCAACTGTCTGGCTAAAGACTATGGACAGATTTATGGTTTATCACTTGGAACAGTAGTACAGTAAGTGGGTTGATTTATAGTTGCTCTGCTTCATTCTTGACCAGCATCTCGTTAGGCTACGAAACTAGGTGAAATGAATTCAAGACACCTTCCTTTTCCCATTCCAGAAATCGTGTTAGAGATATATTTTGGCAAGCAGGCTTGGGTTACAACTTGTAAAATGGCTAATGTTTATTATCCTTCTCTGCCATTTATCCATTTGTACAGCCTTTGCTGTCTTAGAGTTTTGTTTTGTTTAGCTTCTGCAATCTATTTCTTTAAAGTTTACACACATCCTGGAACAATGGGGAACAGATGACGTGTAATAAATAATAAAATTGATGATCTGGGGAAGGGAAAAGAAAGATTTTATAAGGCATTTTCCCACCTTCTTTGCAGCATAAAAGCAGGAACTGGGGAAAAAAAATATCCTTTGTTAAATCTTAACAAACTGCAAGGATCATGTTAGCAGGTTATTTTGCAATGAAACAAACAGTATGCTGGTGTTTAATACATGCTTGGTAAATTCAACAATGCATGACTAATAGCAGCGCTTAGACAGGAAAACACCCTACATTTTCATAAATGTCTTGTCTTATTCTGTCCTTTTTATGTGAAGCTGCTTTAAAATAATTTAATTCTACATATTTAAGACATTATTTTGAATATCTAGAAACCTATTCATTTCTTCTACTTACACCTCACCAAATTAATTCCAACTCACAGCAAAAACATCCATGATTAAACTGTCTAGGGTAAATATAAACAAAGCAATTAATAATCAAAATTATTCATTCTACCCATATTATAAAATATAGGTAAATTATCATAGAAAACAAATCAACAAAACCAAATGAAAGGGTATTAATAATTAAAGCATTAGAAGTAATTCAAGGTTACTTAAGAATGACAAGTACAAACTATTCAAGCAACCACTCATAGGAAAAGTTCCATCAAACTGCAGAAACTAACTATGCAAGTTGAGTTTGGACAAAACAACTAGACTACCTTGCAATTAGTGTTTTAAACTGTGATAGGCTGACAGATTTAAAAAAAAAATAAAACAACTATACTTCAACTATTCTTGAAGCATCAGCTAGGTATAAGGCCATATTAAGAAGTGTGGATCCTATAGAGTCCCTGTAGTTCGGTAGTCTTTAAAATCAAACCATACGTGTTGCTTATAGTCTAGATTTAATTTTTTGGCTTAAACAATAAATGGTCATGCTGATATAAATCTATGACTATTTTTGCATTGTAGGAAAGACAGGAAAATGTTATAGCACTCCATCACTGGTGGCTTTCAAAAACGGACTGGACAACCATTTATCTGAAATGGTATAGGGTCTCCTCCTTGAGCAGGGGGTTGGACTAGAAGATCTCCAAGGTCCCTTCCAACTCTATGATTCTATGCTCGTAGCTTCCCTTTTTTTGATTTGCTAGCATATCTTTTCTTTGAGTTCGTTCATGGTTCATGGTTCAGCATGTTTGCAGACAAATTAAGTGGTTACACAAAGCTCGCCCCATCATCTGAAATCCCAGTTGTTCTCTCAATATTCTGCTTGTATCACCACCTCCGTCGCACAATTATGGTTTACAAATGCCAGTTTGGAATCTAGTGATATTTATTTCTTCATTGCATGCTATTCAAATACTAAGTCCATCAGAGCTTTCATCGTAAGATAATAACACTTTCATGTAGGGTCTCTGCCTCTTTGTCTCTCTCTTTCTCTCTCCCCATTATAACTGTACGTGGTGTCAGCTGCAAATCTCCCTGAGAGAACTGTAAATAATTTAACCTGTAATTTTCTCAGGACTGCACAATGACTTACCATTTTGGATGTCATATAAAAGATATTACTGCTCAGCCTGTAGTTGGAATTTATCCTTAGCACAGTCTGTAATTTATACCGATTGAAGTTGATGGTTCTAGAGCTCTGTCATTCCTCTTTGGTGTAATGCTCTTCCAAAGTAAATGTCTATTGGCCATTATCTCAATGAATTACAAAATACACGCCATGCATCATCAACCACTAACATATGGCATAGAGGCTGATGGTGATCCTAGGTGCTATTTAAAAAAAAAAAGTTAATCAGCTGTTCCTATTTCTTGGAATATTTAGCACCTCAACAAGATGTGCAACATTTTTCCAGCCACGTTGAAGGACCTCCAGTATATGAAAAGAACAGGATAATAAATTAGGTGGGTCTAGGACAAAAACTAAGGTTGATTTAATGCCATTTAGATATCAATTTCAGTAAAATTAAATTCAGTTAATGGGATTATTCTCAGTGTATTTAATCTTTTTATTTTTCTTGATCACATTAAAAGCTTTTAGGGAAGGTTATTAGGGATCCCATCCATCATGTTTCATGTCCTAAACACTGACGTGCTTGTATTCCATTGATTAGTTCCATGACACAAACTTCTGGATTGTACACAAGCTTCCATGAAAGTCCTCTTCTTCTTTGGATGGACACCTTGAGATCTGACTAACAGCCAGCACAGAGTCCAGCTAATTGCTTTGCTGGAGTCTGTTGCCAACTTGTTCAAGCTCTCAGAATGAACCAGGAAGAGAGGCATTGTGTATTCATCCATCTGTTTATTCCACAGGATGAAATGACCTGTTGGCTCGTGGCACCTGCTTAATTTGTTTTGATTGAATAAACTTGGAGACAAATGTTCCTTCAAGTTATGAAAAGAATACTTGGCCCCATGTCATCTGGACCAGGAAGGATTTTTTTTTTTAGCATACCATAATTTCTTGCCCTTGAACACCAGGAGTTTTTAACTTCACTCTAATTCACATTTCATTTCCATCTGAGAGGAAGATCTTGACCTATCTCCTCAGAGTTTTTGGGTGGTAGCAAAATCCACATGTAAAAAAATAAATATATGTACGTCCCAGACTAGTGTCTTATTGCTGAAGATTAGCGACATCATCTTTTAAAGGATAGAACCAGACTTGTTCTATCTTCTGTATGATAAACTCTCACATTGAATAATCTCCAAACTTTGCTCAGGCTAAACATTCAAATAAACACCCCATTTTTTTATTATTTTTCTCCCATCATCTGGTTGTAGAACTGGATAATGAAACAAACTGTTATTAAAAAGCATTTTATTTTCTTTCAGTAATGTATAAAAATCCCCTTTATTAAGATAGGTTTCTTGTGGGCAAGCAAATCAGCCTACTATCCTACTAGTTCAAGATGAATAATCGTATTAAAAAGAGTTGCTCAACTGAGTTTTAAAATCAGTTTAATGCCAAAAGGCCTGTTTAATCTCATTTAGTATCACATGATACATAAAAAGATAAAAATGAATTCAAACATTTGGGTATCCCAAGAAGATCCAGGTCCAGCAGTGGTTATAAGACATCAAGAACTTCAGTTTTCTAGCAAGGTAAACAAAACAACAACAGAATAACAGAATAATAGATTTGGATATATTCTAGTCCAACCTTGCAGAAAACCTTATACCATTTCGGACAAATGGTTGTCCAATCTCTTCTTAAAAACCTACAATGTTGGAGCATCCATAACTTCTGGAGGCAAGCTGTTCCACTGGTTAATTGTTGTAACTGTCTCCTTAGTTCTAGGTTGCTTCTCTCTTTGATTGCTTCTTGTCCTGTCTCATCCAGGTGCTTTGGAGAATAGATTGACCCCCCCTTTCTCTGTAGCAGCCCCTCAGATATTGGAAGACTGCTATCATGTCACCCCTCGTCCTTCTTTTCAGTAAACTAGACATACTCAGTTCCAGCAACCATTTTTCCGTGTTTTAAAGGCAACATTTTGTTAAAAATAAGGCAGATTATTACCCAATGCAGGTTTAAAACAGAGGAGGAGCTTCAAATAAGAAAATGTTAATCTGTATTCAGTGAATCCGTTGACTTTGCTTGTCAAAAGTCTACTGGAAAGGTTGCAAATAGCGATCACATGACCTGGAATACTGCAAACATCTTATATCCTGCTGCCTGATAAAAAAGCTGAATTTTTATCATGGGTCTTGGGGGAATGGTGTGTTGCTTGAAAGGATAAGGACCAGTTATAAGTCTTTTTTTTCAATGCCAGTGTAGTTTTTGATCAGTTGCTAAATGAATGGTTGTAAATCAAGGACTATCTGTATCTTCTCCTTTAGAAAAGGAGGGAGAGACACAGATTTTGAGAAAGGGATGTCAAAAAAAGTGAATATTAGAAAAAAATGATTGCCCTTTTTATTTTTATCCCTGGCCTCATCCATTGTTTGCTCCAACCCCATTTATCATTTGCTACTCTCCAAGAACTCATTCTGGGGCGGGGGGAATGCAGTTAACAGAAATAAAGGCTGGCAAAACTGGTTTAATCTGAAATAGGGTGATAGCATTAAAAAATAGAAGAAAAGAATAATTAAACGGGCAATTTTCTTCTCTATTCAGCTCAGTTCCATAGAGCTGTAAGCTTCCAAGGTGTGAGAATCTTCCTATTATTTTAAATGATGTCTCCATGGTAGCAAGGTGTCATGGCTCCAAGTATGAACCAAGAGCTTCTATTTAACCAAAGAGCATGATCAACTATGAGGTTGGAAAAATATAAATGGAAGCAAACCACCATTTGTCACAGTCAGTTCACACATTAATTAAAAATCCAGTCTGCTTACTTGAGTGTTATGACAAACAATTGTTCCTCACTTCCTACTAAATCATGGACAACATGTTGTATTTATTGTTGGGCCTTTATCCTTCTCAAAAGAGAAGAACTTCACCCAATGTATTGTTTATTTCGAGTTTGCCTGCTTGTGTGCAGGTATTGTGCAGAGACTTTCTGCTTTGATAAATCCAAAGCAAATACAGCTCTTAATTTTCCAGTTGGGTACACACATTCTTAATTAAAGTCAAATTTCTGTAGAAATTAGTTCTCACACCTTTTGCCCCGAAGACTTATGTCAATTAAAGTCTGCAGAATCCACCAGCAAAAGTCGATAATGTTAAATGAAGAGGGATCACGTTTCAGGAATCTACATGTTTCCTCTAAGAAGTTTTGAGATCTGCAGCTGATGATTCAAAGAGATAATTGTGCAATGTCATAATGAAGAAATCCCCAGATTTCATTTTTCCCATGGTTTTATATTTTGAAGGAGGAAATTTGGGGTTGTTTCCCTTGATGTTTAAAGCGACTATTTCATGGTTTACTCTGCAGATTATTTTATATAACCCCTACCTCAAATTAGTGGGAAACCATTAATTCTTCTGGTAAGATGGGTGGTAAACAAATTTAACAAATAAATAAAACTAAATAAAACCATACTATTAGTTTTCATACACAGTAATCAGAATGGTTTCTTGCAGCCGCATAGGGATGTAGCGTGGAAACCACACGTAATTTATCCCTTGTGATAAACTGTATTGTGTAATCTGAAACATGTAGATTAATATTCGCCATGTTTAAAGGCAGAGAATTCATTTTGGTTGTGCCTCACATTTTGGTGCTCTTGGAAGAAAATAGAAATTTGTTTGAGCATCCTTAATCTATAAAGAAGCTGCAACTGGTTATTCTGAAGGATAACAAGAATGTTTTTTTTCATTGAAATGTCAACCACTTATACTTATAAATCAGATAATCTCAATTGCAACACTTCCTCTGGTAAATACTTTCTCTGAGATAAAATTATAGCCTTCTGAATGAATATAGTTTTCGGTAAACACATTTGAAATGATGATTAGAATCCCAGTTCTCACTTTTCTTTCTTCTTCTGATTCTAGCAATTTGTCTTTTTAAACAAAAAGGCAGAAGTGCTGGAATTGTTTGGATTACACACAAATGTGCCGAGATCCTGCAACAGATTCAGTGAATAAGAATCAAATCTCTTCAAATTCTATTTCCAAATATAACTGAACCCATCTAATATTTTTTTTTCCAGTCCTTGTGTAGCTTAACCCACCCAAGGGAAGAAGCCTATTGTTTGGTACTCGCAGAATAAGAAAGCAGCATAAAGAGCTTTGGTCTCTTGTAGAAGGAAACAAAATTCAGATGGCTGTGCAGTGTTTCAGATCTGATCCCACGGGAAACATGCGGAAAATGCATCACTATTTTAAGGTTTATGTTTGTAGTCCGGAGCACCTTTTGGCTATCAAGTCCAAAGCACCAGGTAGCTCTAATAATCAGGACCCTGGAGAGTTCCTTCTGCAGTCACGACATAAGCCTAAGCCTGAAAATCAGGCTTGTCAGATGCTATATTTTTTCTGTCCTGCTCTATGGAGAAGAGAGTTGGTCTCGGACAGAAGGCCACCTGAAGAGACTAGAAGCATTTGAAAGGTGGATTGACAGGTGGCTATTACGTATAAGCTGGGTTGACAAGATTAGAAATGAGGTGATAAGCCGCCTGGGAAAGCCAAGGGAAATCATCAAAACAATTAAAAAACAAAAATTAGAATATTTCGGACATGTGATGCGACACCCAGAAAAATACGGCATACTCCATTTAATCCTCCAGGGAAAGATGGAAGGCAAACGAGGTCCAGGCAGAAGAAGAACATCATGGCTTCAAAATCTAAGAGGGACTGGTTTGGACAAAACTCAGCAGCACTTTTTCGTGCGGCTGCTGATAAAAACAGGATCGCCAACGTCTGATAATGGATATGGCACAAGAAGAAGAAGAGGAGAGTTCCTTGATGATACCAACTGAATGACTCAGCCATTCTGTTGAGTCTGGCTCAAGGAGATTCCATGGGTCAGTTTTTTCTACATTTCCCAATTCTCTTACAAGAACGTAACAAGATTTATTCTACAAGAAAAGAACTGTTGCCCGAACCCTTACTTTTGGTCACCTGAACCCTTCAAAACCACGGGTTCTTTCACAACATGGTTTGTCTAGAGCAGGGGTAGGCAGCCTTGGCTCTTTTATGACTTGTGGACTTCAACTCTCAGAATTCCTGAGCCAGCATGGCTCAGCTTGGAAACCTTTCCTTTTCCCCTCAGCATGGCTGGCTCAGGAATTCTGGGAGTTGAAGTCCACGAGTCACAAAAGAGTGTTGACAAAACGGACATCTTGGTGAGCCCCACATGGCAGCAAAATAAAATACTGTCCACAAAAGAGCAGACTGGGTAGGTTACTCACTGTCTAACACCCCCACCTCCAATAAACTCCCCTTCACCACCATTCACCTTTGTTTTGTCATTATTGTTATATTTCTGGGCAGATGACTCACTTTCATGATTGACGTTGTCTACAACTTTTCCTTTATATGTGGCCTGTGTAAGTTCCAAGCCTTCTTGGAAATACAGATGGTGATTTAAGTTGGAGAGTTTGTTCTGCAGCAAGCCAATTTCCCACTTGATGTTCTTTGTTTAATTAAAAGGTTATAAAAAGAAAATTTGGATTGGGCAGGATTTCTGATTCATTTTAAATGGAATTTCCATGGATGCTACATTAACTATCCGCGCTTCAGACTATAAGCATAACAGTGCCTCTTTATTAGCTGTTGATCCTGCAACTTAACTTTATTTGAGTGGAATTAGTAATCCGTAAACAGTGGTCAGCCAACTTTTTTTTTCCTTTCAGCTTAAAATAACAATCTGTTTCTCTGTTTTTATTATTCCTTAGCTTTTTGCTTATGTCATGCAAACAGATTGAAATCACTGAAAAAAGCATATGATGTAAGCATTATTATTTGCAGTCAGCTGGGAGGCTTCATTTTCTAATGAAAACTTGTCTTTTAAAATAAATTCAATAACAGAAGAATGCATATGGTAAGAATCTGTATTTCCAAGAATGCTTGGAACTTACACAGGCCATATATAAAGGAAAAATTGTTCCCTCCATTTTTTATGGGGCTATATTCAGTTCATCATTTCTTCCCCAGAAGTCCAGGATTCTTCTTATTTTGTTGGTAATCTAATTCAGAATCTCTAATCCAATTTGCAATGTAATTTATTGCATTTTAAAATCAATAGCATATGTCAGCAGGTATTAATAGAACTTGTTGCTTCATCACCAATTTGTTTTACACGTCAGCAGACCAAAGAAATGTCAGTATTGACAATTTTAAGCCGAGGGCTACAGAGAAAAGAAGCAAAATAAATTACAGGCTCAGGATCAAAATCCTGAAAGTTCATGAATTACTTTGGAGGAATTGGTTTGTTGTGACAAAATTGCTTTAAATGTTTTCTCCTTTTAATATTGACCAGAAACCTGAGTGTAGACAAATAAATGGATCCCAAAATTGCATTAGTCAGTGCTATTTGCTTTCCTTATCTGCTAATACTTGTTCTTTATTGCCCTTGCTGTCCACAATTGTGCTTGGCCAAACGAATGTGTTTGGCTAACAGTTAGGAAAAGATATGTGAGTAATATTCTCACATCAGATATTGTATGTGATCAGGTTTTATTTATTCCTTTCAGCTGTAACCGATTCTTGGAGACTGGATGGATAAGTCCTTACAGTTTTCTTGGCACGGTCTAGACCAGGGCCCTTCAAACTTGGCCCTTTTATGACTTGTGGACTTCAACTCCCAGAATTCCTCAGCCAGCGTGCTCGCTGCAGCCAACTCGCCATGGCCAACTTGCCATGGGACAACTTGACACAAGAGTCACACTAATATGGAAGAAATAGTGGAATAGAATTATTAAAGAAAGGATGCCAAAGGAGGGACAAAACGAAATGTGAATGACAAAAATCGAAATAATTTTTTAACTACTTTCACTTCTGTGATGTCATCGCAGGGGTTCCGCAAAGGCTTGAAGAAATGTTATGATTTAAATCTTGGGGCTCCGTAGCCATGATGTGTGACTACAAAAGGCATTTAAAGGGGGTCTATCTTGAAAGAAATGTTGACAATCACTGGTAGAGAGCAAGATCAAAGAGAGAAGCAGCCTGGGATTAAGGAGAAACTTCCTAACAGTGAGAACAGTTAGCCAGTGGAATGGCTTGCTGACAGAAGTTGTGGGTGCTCCATCACTGGGGTTTTTTTAAGAAGAGACTGGACAGCCACTTGTCTGAAATGGTACAGCTTCTCCTGCTTGAGCAAGGGGTTGGACTAGCAGACCTCCAAGGTCCCTTCCAACTCTATTCTGAATTCTCAAGATGAAAGAGTTTGGTATGGTGTAGCAACTGAAGCCCTGCCCCTGTTGTATGTGCAGGCCATATATGTGCAAAAGGACAAGACTTTATTTGCAACAGCAACTCTGTCATCTTGCAGATTTTGACAACCACTCACCCCATTGTCCCTATAAATAAGCTGGCAATCGTGCACTGGAGGAGAAGGAGAAGAAATATCCTCTGGAAAGAGGAGAAACTGGGAAGCTAACTCACTTACGACGTATTTCCCGTATCTTAAATTGGGGTATTCAAATTGCGAGTATGGAAATCTCCAGGGGGTCAAAAGCAACCTGATGACTGTTTTTTTTTTTTTTTTAAAATAGCCTGTTCAGATTTGCTCCACCTAAGTGGCATGCTGTCAAAACTCATTCTGGGCTCAGCTCCTCATTTTGCCTTCCCATGCTTGCAATAGGCAGTTCAGTCCTGCAGAGTTTGAGGAGACCTGTGCTACATACCAGTAGCTTAAAATTTATTAATTAAAAGTGGCATATTAATTTCCTGCCCAATTCTAATGCCAAGGACAGGAATGAACTGGAAGATGGATGGAAATAATAATAAGAAAAATAGCGAGTGTCAAGATCTCTTGGTAAATTGAGCTTGTTTGTATTTATTTATTTATTTTAAAAAAAGAGGCACTGGGATTAGGTGACAGCCCAAATTGGTGTCCAGCATTTCCAAAAGCAGAACAGGAAAACGTTGCTCCCTTCAAATGGAGAGTGGGTGGCTTCATTTATCTCAAGCACCAGGAAGCTGTTGCAAGAGAATAAAAATTGGGCTGGTGATGCTTTGTGGCAATTGATGAATTGACAGCTTCATCTGGAGATGGGCGAGACCTGCAGCTATTACAATTATGTTGCTGTCCCCTGGTAACCTTTAGATCTATTACAATTTGCATTCCTATTGAAAAAGATAAAGCCCAATCAGTTGAAATGCTAAACTGAAACAACCTTGATTTTGAGAGATGGAAGATATAAAATTGCCGAGGGCACAAGGATGGAAAGTATTGGATTCACACCTTGTTCCAGACAGAAGTTCAGCGAGGAAGACCTAGCAGCTGGGTTCACATCAAACACTTGATTTGTCATAGAATGATATGGTCGCAAGGAATCTCATAGGCCGTCTGTTCTAAACATTCCAGGGATTGTGTCAACTGCAGGAAACCAGGCGTCCAGGCAGCGCACAGGAAGATATAGGTTTATTGTACACTAAAACTCTTTGCAAGTATCTGAACTGCTAATGATCAAAGCAAATTGATGGTAGATTGTACGCTAAAACTCTTTGCAAGTATCTGAACTGCTAATGATCAAAGCAAATTGATGGTAGATAAGAGTCAATGGAATTAGATCTCTTAGATCTCTTGTGGGCATGAAGGGACTCAAGACTTAAGACTGATGACACATTTGACCCCTCCCTTGGGCTCAGCCTGGCCATCTCCTACAGATTGATTACTATTTGAGCTGGCAGTTGAACCCTCCCGTTATTTATGTTCACCTAGAACATTAAAATAAAGTATCCAAATGGGATAGGCTTGCACAACATGCTAGTAAACAAAGAACAAACTAAATCAAGATATAATCACTCCTGCAGGAGGACATCGGCCATCCAAAGCAAAGGTGTTGGCAATTAAAATTCAGCTTTCAAGAAAGACTGTATTTCTCGTCCCCCACCCAGCTTTCTATGGAAGGGTAGAAGAATGAACTTCGCACGCAAAGCATGTAGGTTATTGCTGAGCTTCAGCCCATCCCACTGTCCCAGTTTTGAAAATGACTGACTAAAATATCTTGATCCGACATATTTAAAGGAAAGATCTTTGAAGCTTTGAAGCTTGTCATAGATGCCAAAATTGTAGCCATGAAAGCATGCACCAGCAATGAACATTTCTGAGGATGGGAACTGGATGGTGCAGGGAGGAGAAAAAAATAGACTTCCTCCCCCAGCCCTTCCACTATCTGAAAACGAATCACCGCCCTGCAAAGAAACAAAATGTACAGCTCCAAGCCTATAATAATTACTTTGGCGAGCAGTCTGTTGTTGAAATATCAGGTTATTTTGCCAGCCTGTAAAATTGAAGCAGAAATATAATAAAAACAATTGTCACTTTTAAAAACAAGACAGAGAGTGTGTATGAGAGAGAGAGAGGGAAAAGACCCTGCAGGATAATGATTTTTCTCTGCTGCTTTCCAACATTTCCACTGAATCATGTTCAAGAGAAAACTTTGTAAAAGTCCAGGACAAAATTGTACCCCATCAAAATGTATGCTGGGTGCAAACAAGATGTGTGCAGTCAGGAGGAGAGGATGAGTTGGGCGTCAAAGAAAGTAAAAAGCTGGAAAGGTATATTTATCTGGTGAAACTATGCCGTAATATATTTCTATCCCACTTTTCCTCCAAGACTGTGTTTCTTAACCTTGGAAACTATAAGATGTGTGGGATTTAACTCCACTCCCCAGAGTGGCTAAAAGAATTCTGGATGCCGAAGTCCACACATCCTAGAGTTGCTAAAGTTGAGAAACACTGCTCTATGAAGTTCAAGAAGACAGCATAATTGCGCTAGCTTATTTTATTTCTATGAATTAAAAAGTCAAACTTCTAATGAAAAAAATCTGAATTCTATTCTAGAACCCAAGAGAGAGAGAGAGAGAGAGAGAGAGAGAGAGAGAGAGAGAGAGAGAGAGAGAGAGAGAGAGAGAGAGAGAGAGAGAGAGAGAGAGGAGAAAAGAAAAACCTTTGAGACTTTCTACTCCCCCAAACTTTGAGCAGATATCCCAAAACTCAGCTTGGGGATAGCCACTAGGCAATCTTGGCTAACTTAAAAAAATCAAAATCAAAATCAAAGAACTTGGATGAGAGAGCACCAAGACTCTGTCTGTCTGTCTGTCTGTCTGTCTGTCTGTCTGTCTGTCTGTCTGTCTGTCTATCTATCTATCTATCTATCTATCTTGTCTGTCTGTCTGTCGGTCGGTCGGTCGGTCGGTCTGTCTGTCTGTCTGTCTGTCTATCTATCTATCTCTCCTGTCTGTCTGTCTGTCTGTGTCTGTCGGTCGGATGGTCTGTCTGTCTGTCTGTCTATCTATCTATCTATCTATCTATCTATCTATCTATCTATCTATCTATCTATCTATCTATCTATCTATATCTGCTGTCTGTCTGTCTGTCTGTCTATCTGTCGGTCTGTTGGTCTGTCAGTCTGTCGGTCTGTCCATTATCAAATTTATATGGCCACCCATCTCACAAATGACTGATGAAAAAAATCTTGTTCTGATGTATTTAAAGCAAAGGTCTTTGAAGCCTTGAATCTTCCCACAGATATACAAGGCTACAAGTTAGGTTGGGAAGTTAAATAGCGTCCAAGCAGTTGAGTGCTAGGTGAAGAGGATTTGACCAAACCAAAATAGTTAGGCACAGATAATTTATTTGTTCCAATTTGCCGTAGCAGAGCTGTTATAGTAGTAGGCATGTAGATTAACTAGTTGGATATAAGGTCTTTCCTTCTGTCAACAGATTTCATTTGCATGGAGTATTTATTGAGTGTATTGTTCACTGACTACATTATACTGAAGGCACTAATAAATATTGTGAACTTCCTGGTAGAACTCATTAGCATTCTGCATAATCCACTGTCACCTTTCTCCTTCAGGGCATCTGTAAAAAAATTCAAATATACAGAGTTGGAGTCATCCTTTTAAAAGGAGAGATGTTGAAATCCTCCTGCTTCCCGGGAGAATCGCATAGTGTTGCCTGGGTGAACTAGTTTGCACACAAGAAGCTTGAAGCCTGTGCATTTAAACACAATCTCCCCCTCCCCCAAAAAACCCTCCCTCATTCTAAATGTATTCTGTTGCACTGGCAACATTTTGAGAGGATGGTAATTTTGAGTCTTCCATCTAAAATAATTTATGGATAAGAAGGATGTTCTTAATATATTTTGAAGAACGGAATTGGGTATGGCTAGTCTAGAGAAAAGAAGGACTAGGTGTGACATGATAGTGGTATTCCAGTATTTGGAGGGTGCCCCAAAGAAGAGGGGGTCAACTTATTTTCCAAAGCACCAGAGGACAGGACAAGAAACAACAGATGGAAATTAATCAAGGAGAAAAGCAACCTGGAATTAAAGAGAAACTTTCTAATAGTGAGGCAGGTTGTTCCACTGATTAATTGTTCTGTCAGGAAATTCCTCCTTAGTTCTTGGTTGCTTCTCTGTTTGATGAGTTTCCATCCATCGCTTCTTGTCCTGCCTTCAGGTGCTTTGGAGAATAGCTTGACTCCCTCTTCTTTGGGGCAGCCCCTGAGATATTGGAAGACTGCTATCCTGTCCCCCCTTGTCCTTCTCTTCGTTAAACTAGACATACCCAAGTCCAGCAACCGTTCGTTACATGTCTTAGCTTCCAGTCCCCTGATCATCTTTGTTGCTCTATTATTTATATTATTATCTATCTATTTTTTTTTTATTATTATTATTATTATTATTATTATTATTATTATTATTATTATCATTATCATCATCATTTCTAAAAATAATAAAGGAAGGCTGTAACTACATATATCCACATGCTGCTCAGCCCCTCTTTGCTTTTTGCTAAGGTGAGAATAGTGATGAGGTTGATCGAAAGAGGAGGAAACGTGTTACCGGTGCAATGATGGTATATTAAATCTCTTACAGGCCCAGTAGCTGCCAATTGTTCCTCCTCATCTTGAAGGTTGGTGGGGGGGAGGCGACACTAAGATGGCAATGGAGCAGCAGCTTCCCCGCTGAGCTCCTTATGATATTTTATTTGTCCTTGAAGCCTCTGCTAAATGATTCGTTCGGGTGTTTTCACGAAAATCAAAGGCCGCACATCAAGACATGGAGAAGTCCTACGATGTAGAACTTGTCCTCGGAAACAGTAAACATCTAGCAAAGGGGTGTTTCACCCTCTTTTCCAAAAAAACCCAAAAACCTATAAACACTTCAACTTCAATCTATGCTTCATTAACTCTGTGACTCCAGGAAGACATTTGTTGGAAGGGAGAGGAACAAAGAAAGAGACAGTGGAAAGAGTAGAGACAGATGGTTGCAGAAGAATATCAAATCTGACTGGAGGAAAAAAAAGGGGGGGACCCCTTATACAAGTGGATAAGAGAACAGTAAGAGGCAGAGATGAGGGATGGTCACAATCCAAAATGTCAGCTAGAAATCTTTATGTAATTTATATAGTCCTTGACTTACAACAGTTTGGGTAGTGACTGTTCAAAGTTACAACTGCACTGGAAAATGTAATAATAATAATAATAATACCGTATTTTCTGGCGTATAAGTTGACCCATTGTATAAGACAACCCCCAACTTCGGCGCCGAGTTGCATGCCTAGAAAGTTGTCTTATACGCTGGAAACTACCGTTATTTCCGGCATATAAGATGACTCGGCGTATAAGACGACCCCCGACTTTGGCGCCGATATATGCCGGAAAGTACAGTAATAATAATAATAATAATAATAATAATAATAATAATAATAATAATAATAATAATAATAATAATAATAATAATAAAGTTGGAAGGGACCTTGGAGGTTATCTAATCATCTAGTCCAAGCCCCCGCGCTTGGGCAGGAAACCCTATACCATTTCAGACAAATGGCTGTCCATTTGAATGGTCACTAAACAAATGATTATAAGTCAACGATTGTCTATATTTCATTTCTGTTTTCCACCATCTGCGCTGAAGGAGTTTTCCATCCAGAATTAAACCACACATCAACCTGCTTTGCGAATTTGTTGTTGTTATTTGAGAAGTTGTGTCCGACCCATCGTGACCCCATGGCCAACGTTCCTCCAGGCTTTCCTGTCCTCTACCATCTTCTGGAGTCCATTTAAACTCACGCCTCCTGCTTCAGTGACTCCATCCAGTCACCTCCTTCTCTGTTGTCCCTTTCTTCTCTTGCCCTCCATCTTTCCCAGCATCAGGCTCTTCTCCAGTGAGTCCTTCCTTCTCATTACGTGGCCAAAGTATTTGAGTTTCAACTTCAGGATCTGGCCTTCTAAAGAGCAGTCAGGGTTGATCTCCTCTAGGACAGACCTGTTTGATCACCTTGCAGTCCAGGAAACTCGCAGGAATTAAAAGACGCTTGCTCCTGGGGAGGAAAGCTATGGCAAATCTAGACAGCATACTAAAAAGCAGAGGCATCACCCTGCCAGCAAAAGTGCGTATAGTCAAGGTCATGGTTTTTCCAGTTGCAATGTATGGCTGTGAAAGTTGGAGCATAAGAAAGGCTGAGCGCCAAAGAATTGATGCCTTGCGATGTATTTCAAATTCCTGTCTGAAACAGATCCTCACCCTTTAGAAAAACTGATATGGGTTTGCTAAGCACAACTCTGCTTCTTACCTCTTAGCAGTAACTTGTTATT
Organism: Crotalus tigris; assembly: GCF_016545835.1. NCBI lineage: Eukaryota > Metazoa > Chordata > Lepidosauria > Squamata > Viperidae > Crotalus > Crotalus tigris. Next base: position 42,707 of record NW_024097443.1, read on the forward strand.
ATTTCTAGGCCTGTTACTGAGGTCCTGCCAAAATTCAATAAGGTATCTAAAAGCATGTCCAATTTAGCCGCTGTCCTATTCTTATTACTTCTGCTCTTCCCTACCATCCAGGTCACCCAACTGCATCTGAAGCCAAGCCAGTTAATCCATTTTTCTTGCTTTTTTTTTTTTTTTTTTAGCATGGGCAAAATAAACTAATCAGCACTTAAAAAATATAGGGATATCTTATCTGTTTCAATTTCTGCTAAAAGCACAGCCTGCAGTGTCCATTAGGATGTTATTGCACAAAGGATGCAACTTAGCATTTGTATCACAATGTCTGAAGCAAGTGTCTATGGAGATTCTCAATCATCCAGGTCGTGATTGTCCCAAAGGTGCTTTTTTCCCCCCCAAAAGACAACTGGACTTTCTGGTTTTTTTCCTTGAAAACATTTTGCTTCTCATCCATGACATTTTGGTTAGAATTAGAACTTTGGATGAGAAGCGACACATTTTTCAAGGAAAAAAACAAGAAAGTCCCATTGCCTTTTGGGGGAGAAAAGCACCTTTGGATCAGATACAAGTACATACTGAAACTCAAGTTATTGGCTTGAGTTTGACACCAAGGTACCGTGTGACATCATTCCCCACTTCACCTTGGGGAGTATATTTACAATGCTTTTGGAGGCTGTAAGATTGTGGGAAATTTGGGCCAATTCCTCTCCCACCTTTTCCTATATGCTTGGGAAGTTATGATGCAACCCAGTGGTGGGATTCAGCCGGTTCACACCAGTTTGGCAGAACCCGTTTTGTTGCCCAGGCCCAGAATGGACTTCCGGAAGCAGCATCCATACAGAGAACCGGTTGTTCACAGATTTGAATCCCATCACTGGATGCACTCTGTACCTCTTGAAAAGACACTTGCTGTCCACTGCCTAAAGCACCTCCTTGAATTTCCATCTATTTCCATTTCAAGGGAAAACCCAACACAGTTGACAAGCAGATTTTCAGAAAAGGATAGTCACAGCCTGAGCTAGCCTGATATTTAGCCCTCCGCTTCCCATCAAAGTACACACTAGCTGAGATCAGCCAAGCTGAAAATCTCCAACTTTATTAATCATTGGTATTAATAACTTGCTCAATAAGTAAGCATTGCTTTCCTTTTCATAGCCTGCAAAATCTGCTCCCTAAGGCTGGCTTTAGGTTTTACTTAGCCCTCGGCATAGCTGTCTTGAAAAAATGTACACAGATGCTATTCATAGAATTATCTTCCTAATTGCATGAACCAGACAGCTATACCGTCAACTGCTTTTATGAAATTCCAGAAGAAATAAAAGGAGAACTATCTGTTGCTGTCCAAAAGGCAGGATCTTCTAACCATTGATTGCCCTATGCATCCAAGTGCATATGGCGGTAACTACTCCTATTGTAATGCAGTAATCTACTGTAATGTTTGCAGTAAGTAAAGATTTAATCTGCGTGCCATCAATGTGGACAAATGTTACCAGGCAAACCCATCTGCAACTCTGTTTGGCCAAAATCAAAGGAGAAAAGGGATCTTTTTCTTCTTTGAAGAAAGGTTGCAGGAATTGGGTATGTCTAGTCTAGTGAAAAGAAGGACTAGGGGGGTGACATGACAGCAGTGTTCCAGTATTTGAGGGGCTGCCACAAGGAAGAGGCAACTTATATTCAACTTATTTTCCAAAGCACCAGAAGGCAAGACAAGAAACAATGGATGGAAACTAACCAAGGAGAGAAGCAACCTAGAACTAAGGAGAAACTTCTTAATAGTGAGAACAATTAACTAGTAAAACTCCTTGCCTCCAAAAGTTGTAGGTGCTCCATCACTGAAGACTTTTAAGAAGAGACTGGACAACCACTTGTCTGAACTGATATAGGGCCTCCTCCTTGAGCAGGGGTTGGTCTAGAAGACCTCCAAGGTCCCTTCCAATTCTGTTATTCTGGCTTCATCCAGCCTCTGTAGGAATCTGCCAATCTTTACACTGCAACAGCTCAATCAGTGCAAAAGAAAATGTGGTAGAAAAAGTCCTGGGCGGCCGAACTATTATAGTATATACAATGTATTCCTAGGATTTCTAATGTGTGCATTAAATATCCCCATTTGGGGGTTTTGACTAGAAACTCCAAGGCATGGCCGACCTCCCTCCCTCCTCCTATGTAAAACAGAAATCTTTGGGAGAGATAAAAGAGACCCATCTTTAGGCACAATTAGGAAAAAAAAATCTTTTAGTTAAGCAGATTTCTGTTGCTGTTCAAAGCAGAATTGCTTTACTTGGTTTTCTGCTTTGTTTGGATGATCCCAGGTGAGGAAGTAATGAGAAGAAATTAGAAAGCCTGGTGAATTCTCAGCAGGCAATTAATTGCTTTTTAAAAGGGATCCAAGTTCTGGGTGAAAATAGCCAGCATTTATATTGCTAAATAAGCAAAAGGTGTTCCAACTGCAGCCCTACAGCAATGCATTGGGGTCCAGGTGATGTTATTCTTGAGCACAAAGCGGACTAACAAGCAGGTACAAAGAGCACATAACATCGGACATGTCAGTAGAAGGCAAAAAAAAATCACAAAACTGCATCTCCCTTACTTTGGCCAGGTCATATGGGGGAATTAATTGGAGGAAGCAATTATGTTTGGAAGAGTTAGTGGTGGTAAAAAAAAAAAAAGGTCAGGTCATCAAAGAACATAGTGGTTGGACTACATCAAAGCTGATACCAGCCAGAGCATGAACCAACTCAAAAAAGTAACACAAGATTGGAAGATGCGGAGAGGCCCGGCCCATGGAATCACCAAGAGTGGATATAAAATAGATTTAGAAAAATGGCAAAACTTGTGGGGAAAAAATTATAAACTGACAATGTCAACTTCTTACAAAGAAAACCTATATAACATGTTTTGTAGATGGCACCTGCCACTAGCAAGATTAGCAAAAAAAAAAAATTAAAAAATATGTCAAATAGATGTTGGAAATGCAAACAGAAGTCAGGTACTTATTATCATGTCTGGTGGACATGTGTTAAAGCAAAGAGGTATTGGACAAAAATAGATACTTGGCTAGAAGAGATGTTGGGAAAACAGGTAGATTTTAAACCTGAACTTTCCTGATTAGGTATAATGCCAGAAAAGATTGATAAACAAAGTATATACTTGATCTTACATGTGATAACAGCGGCAAGAATCATATTCGCACAATACTGGAAAAATGAAGAAATACCACCAGAGGAAGAAATAATTTAAAAAATACTAGAATGTGTGGAAATAGATAAATTTACTTTGAGATTGAAAGAAAAAGAAGAAACAGAACACTTTCAAACTTGGGATTTATTTTACCAATGGCTGGAGAAAAGAATAAAGGATTAGGAATTAAATTTGTATTAGTGAATAATAAACTCAGACAACACGTTTGTGGAATAAGTACTACTGAATTGTATGAAAAAATTAATAAAAACTTTACAAAAAAAAGTTGGATTCGACTGAAGAGATATCATGATCATGATCACCACCATCACCATCACCACCACTACCACCACCACCACCACCACCACCACCATCATCATCATCATCATCAGGATGATGTTAAAGATGGAGCTAATCTATCAAAATTGGTTTGAATCTGACTGTTTATATACTGAAAGTTGCTAAGGGCAGCAACGCTCCAGGCCCAGGGTTACACTAACCTAAAAAAGCCACACTAATATATAAAAAAGAAGATGTGATTACAAGAAACTGGATGCCTCTAAAAAAAACTTCCTACACAAAATATATTCAGATCTTGAATGTTCAGCAAAGAAATAAATTCCATTTTCTTCTGGAATATCATACCAGGTGTACTGAAGGAAAAAAAATTCCAGTTCAATATTCCTGTTCCAGCTTCAGTTTGAGAAGAAATTGTAAACCTATTTAAAGGTAAAGATTTCCTTTGTCCAGTCAAATCAAACTCTAGCAGGAGATGCTCATCGCTGTTTCTTGGCTGAGGGAGCCAGCGTTGTCTGAAGACAATTTCCGTGGTCCTGTGGCCAGCATAATTATACGCCAAGGCGCATGGAACAATGTTACCTTCCCACCAAAGTGGTACCTATTTATCTACTCGCATTTGCATGCTTTCGAACTTCTAGGTGGGCAGGAGCTGAGGCAAGCGATGGGAGCTCACCCTGTCCCACAGCGCTTGGGTCTCAAACCCCAGCTGTCAGCTTTCCAGCTGAAAAGCTCAATGTCTTTAACCGCTGAACCATTGCGCCCCTACGCAAATCTATTTACTAATCCTAATCATGAATTTGAATTGTTCAGAAGAAGACATCTATCTAATGGTACCAAGTCAGTCGAATGGAAAAGAGTTGGATAATGGGAGCAATGAGAAAATGACCCCCTTCCAGCACCCCATTTTGAAGGACCATTCTGATGTGAACTGTACCACAAAACCTTGCTGGGGTAAGACTTGGAAAGTAAATCCATTTCAGTTTTGTCCTTGTTTATGCTTGTTATGAAGACGTGCAGGGAGTGGTAGAACAGAGTCCCTTTAATCTCCTGCAAGTCCACCTTCACATCATATGCTCTCTGCTCTAATCTTCCATCATCGTTCTCATTATGATCACCACCGTAGCAACTATCCATCATTTCCTAAACCTTCAAATGAAATCCCAAAGCTGTGCATGGCAGAAATTCAAAGTGAAGCAACAGTAATAATTCAAAACTCTATCTGTCTGTCTATCACCTCCTACAATTCGTACAGTCACCTGGTTGGGATTGATGGAAGAAGGTGTCCAAAATATCTTGAGGATATCAGATTTCCCATTCTTAATAAGGCTAAAGAAGAGTCCAGCCAGAATTAGGACTTTTTGGGGGGATGCTGTCCATTTTGAATTCCAGCAGCCTCTTCTTCTGAGCTACCCACCCATGGTCCCAGAAGAAAGAGAGAAATATAATTTAAACCACAAATTGTATGCTTATATAATGATATGTAGGCATGAACTTGAAGACCGGAGAAAGAGCCTCAGACTGGACAACCATCATGCAAAAGATATTCAGTACACAGAAGGAGAAGGAACATGAGAAGTGTTACTGAAAGGATCCTCTCTGGTTTTCTGGAGAGTAAAAGGAGAGAGGAAAATACTTTCACTCTTGCAAGAATCTGTTAATGTAATCTAACAATAAAGATAGAGCTATTACTCGTCCTTGTGCTTCTGGTCTGGACTACCTGGAAGGGCGAATAGCTTGAGAAGAGGCATGATGAATGTATGACCCTCCAGATGTTTTAAAACTACAAATCTAACCCCTGATAATCCATACCCTCCTCTAGCAGGTCGTCTTCTCCAATAACAGATTTGGGGGAATGCATCAGCTACGGAAGCTTGTTTGATGTCCATCATAAGATGTTTCTATCAGGATCATTTGTAAGATAAGAAATTTAACAATTCAGTTAAATTCAGCTTGAAAATTGAGACGGTTATGAGCTCAGTAGATAGCAAAATCATCTATCAGTTACAAGGATCATATGGATAAATAACACTACCAATAAAGGAGAATATTTATAGCTCAGGGATGAAATGAGGGGTCCTTGGTGATGAAACATCTGCAAGAAAGCAACCAAGCTCAGAGATCACCAAGGACCCCTCATAAATAATGCTGTTTCTTTCGCTTTTGTTTGTTTGTTTGTTTGTTTGTTTGTTTTGGTGCTTTGGAGAATAATCCATGATAATCAAAAGGCTAGAAAAGGTTCCGCAAAGCTGGCCTCTTCCATCATTGGTGGAAGTTCTCAAATCTTAAGGAAAAAAGACAAGAGCAGATTCCAGTTGTGGGTCACCCAAACTGTGCAATAAATAAGAAAATAAATAATGGGAACCCTAATCCTTGAGGATCATTTGAAACAAGACATTTCTAAGTCAGATATGAAAATTTTATGCAAGATAATGATGAGTTAGATGAGCCGTGTGGTGGCCTAGTAATGAAGACACTCACCTCCCATCAGAAAGTCGAGAGTTGTTTCTCTCTTAGAATGCAAAAAAAAAAAATCTGTTGTGAACTCCATGTAGGCATCAGGAAGGGTATTCATCCGGCAAATGCTCAGCTCCAACCAGTTGCCACGATTCTATCCTGAATTAAGAGATTTACAGGGTCACAAAAAGGGAGGGTTTGGGGTTTTTTTATAATGATGAGCTGGAAAATGAAATCTATTCTTGTTGGTCATTCTGAAAATGTACTGAGCTTTCAAAAGGTTTTATGTATAGACATGTAGAGTACTAAAACCTTTTTGGCTTAAAAACTCAACATTGCTCATGCAGATTCACATGAATCCAGACACACGTAGATTTTTATTGGACAAATGTCCTTTAATAAACATTTTTGGCTCCTTTTCTTTCTTTTGTTAATTATTTTCTTGTTTCATTGGCAGAGGAGCAGCTGATCCTCAGAATGCCAATTTAATTTAATTTCTAAGAACGTCCCTATAATACTTTGTGCCAACATTGCATCATTTCATACCATTTTGGAGAAACTGAAAGGTGAACACTACCAATTTTCTTTGATGATGAAAGCGTACAAAATATTTGTATCTGTTCAGGGCCAAGGTTGACGAAAAAACAATCCTGTTGCTGGAAATTAGATCTCATTCCTACTGTTTGAAGTTCCAAAGTAATTATCATATTCCTGCAGAATCACTGCTTTATCTGTCCTTGTTTTAAATCAAGTTCATTTTCACTCTTTGGCTTTTCATGTGTTCTGTTTATAATCTTTTCTGCTGCTTGGATTATCAATACACCACAAAGATTCACCAAAAAAGAGAAATGTTGATTCTCTTGTACAAAACGTGCTGAATTTCTGGAGGGTTTTTTTTTTTTAAATCAGAATGCAAGAATATACAGGGTCAAAAGTAAAGTCGTAAAAGTATTCTTTTAATAACATAATATTTACGAGTGAATAAAAAGGGACTGAAGGAAACAGCTAGCTAAAATGGAGCAGTCAGTGTAAACATCAATATTTCTTGCAAACGTTTTGACAGAGGCAAAAGGAATATAAGTAATACAGGTATCGTCCTGAAAAATAAAACTGGTAAATAGTCTAGAGAATCCTTCCATGGGTATGTAAGAGTAACTTAAGTTTTAAACTTATAGTAATGATCCACCTACCTGTTTTGCATTCCTCTATGCTATTCTAAATACTTTTTCATGGAAACATGTATACTTTCAAAAGCATTAGGAATTTTCTCCCCCTGCCCAACTATCTTGTGCTTAGGAGGAGAAGAGGTTTAATAAAACATATCTGAATCTTGCAGTTTTCTATCCAAGAACTAGCTCAGGACCAACTAACTAGCTCAGGGCCAAACTACTTATTATACATAAACACAAGTCACAAAATTCAATTTGGGGAAGAGGTGGTTTCAGACAGGTGGCTGTCCATTGTCTTCTTAAAAGACTCCAGTAGTGGAGCACCCACAACTTCTGAAGGCAAGTTGATTGTTCTCACTGTCAGGAAGTTCCTCCTTAATTCCAGGTTGCTTCTCTCCTTGATCAGTTTCCACCCGTTGCTTCTTGTCCTGCTTTCAGGCGCTTTGGAGAATAGCTTGACTCCCTCTTCTTTGGGGCAGCCCCTGAGATATTGGAAGACTGCTATCATGTTCCCCCCTCGTCCTTTCTTTCTTCCAGAGAATAATAGAAGCCAATTCTGGAACAGAAAAGGCTTAGTTGGACAGTAACCATGATATATGGAAGCAGGAATGGTTCGTAAAACTCCATTTGACAAACACATGATGGAGTGAGGAGCAAAATAGATTCCCCCCCCCAGCTGGTTGTCTTCATCAATTAGTTTTCTTTCCTCAAATGGCAACCAAGACAAATCGTATCCTCTCAGCAGTATTTCTCACTGATCCCGTAAGTCCCGTTGGCAGGAATAGCAAGAAAACAGGAGAGCCGGTTTGGTTTGGAAGAAACGGTTTGGAGAATGCAAATTCTACAGTCCTCTCTGCCACCTTCATATTCCCTCTTGGCATTGACTCAATTCTTCATTTGCCATTGAGGCAAAGATGCAAATTATTTAATTAATAATAATATTAAGTTAATAACCTCCTTTGATGCTTGGTTTGTAGCATTCAGCTGAAGCCATGAACCTATTCAGTTCCACAAATTAGGGATGATTAATCTGTTCCACTGCATTTGGAGCAAAAGAGCTGGCAGAGATCAGAAGAACAACTATTTGTCTGGGATGGTATAAGGTCTTCTCCTGCCTTGGGCAGAGGGTTGGGCTAGAAGACCTCTGAGGTCCCTTCCAGCTCTATTCTATTATTCTGTTCTATTCTGTTCTGTTCTGTTCTGTTCTGTTCTATTTCTATTCAACTCTACTCTACTCTACTCTACTCTACTCTACTCTACTCTACTCTACTCTACTCTACTCTACTCTACTCTACTCTGTTCCAATGTTCTGTAGAGGATATAGGCAAATCCTTAACAAAAGGCTCCCCCATTATTCTGACTGATGTCAGCCTGCGAAGTAGACAAGATAGGAAACATGACAAGATGAACTAATCCTACTTTATTATAAGGCTACATTAATAGAATCTTGCAAATGTATAAGTACAAATCTCCTGCTATCTCTTTTTACTGCCTGATTACTTACGGCACATTCTTTCTAAGTTTGTTTCTCTGCCTGGTGCTCAGTTGGGGGCTCCTCTGCTTTTTATGTGATTTTTCCCTAGGCAAACAGCTCTTCTCCCATATCTTCCAAGATTATTCGCCCATCCCATTACATCAGGTACCTCCAGTGGATCCCTGCTGATTAATTTTTTTAAGTGCCATATGTCAGAAATATTACAGATTTTTAAAAATAAAAGGGACATTTGAAAAAGAGTTTCCTTCAAAGATGAGTTTAGCTCTTGGAATTACCCTAAGTGGATGGGGGTCTGTTCCTTAAAAATGTGGTAGATAGAGGGATAAGCCTGAAGGCAGAAGTGGGCAACTTTCCCTGCTTGAAAAGAGATCTATTGGAGACCACAATGTGTGTGTTATGTAACTAAGTGCCTTCAAGGTGTCCTTGGCTCCTTGAAGTTGTGTTCTTGACTTTCCTGGGAACTCCCCTGGACAAATCCCTGAAGTTTTCTTGGTGAGATTTTTGGAAGGGTTTTGCCATTGATTTCTTCTTTGGGATGGAAAAAATGACTGGCTCACAGTCCCTCAGCTAGCTTCATGCCCAAGACCAGACTAGAACTCATGGTCTCCCAGTATCTAGCCTGCCAGCTTAAACTGTCCCACCAAACAGTAGATTAAAACCAACGCTGGTAGGCAGCATTAGATCAAGATTAGATGGAGCGGTTCACAATCTTTCCGATATGCCAGTTTCTTTTTTTTTATTCACGTTGTGCCTCTTTTTTTTGCTCTGACGCTCCTCTTTTCTTTCACAAAAGTAGTTAACACTCAAAAAAGGGGTGTTCTGCTCTTACCAGAAAACTATACTTTAGATCTTGCTAAAAGACGTGTTTCCTTCAAGGAAATTATGAAGACAAAAGTCCCCATTTCTCAATATCTATCTTCTGCACTGCCAAAGAGTCTTGCTCTGGAGCCTTTGTAGTTCATGATGATCCTTAGCCCTCCATACTAATTACTTTTTTCATAAAGTTTGCTGCACGTTAATCTAAAAAAAAACACCCCACATTAAATGAATCCAGTTCTTTGGCACCAAGACTGCATTATTATTGTGGGTTTTTTTGTTGTTACTGTTGTTTTGGTAAGTGATGAGCTGATGAGCTTGTAGAGTGTAAATATACAGCCGTTTTGAGCCAAGATCAATGATTTTATGGTTTGGGGTTCAAGGAATTGCACAAAAGATGCACTTTACAGGAGATAATGAGGTTAAGACAGTTAGGAGGAAGTAATTAGGAGGCATACAATTAAAAAAAAGAGGTTGAAATAAAAGATCCGAGGGCTTTGCAAAGGAATTTGACATTTAATTGCAGTAATGTTCTTGAATGCTTTTTAATGCCATTCCTCCTTAAGAGTTCAAGGAAATAAATACTGGTTAGAGTCATACAACACACTTAACCCAGGTTAAGAGAACAAAAATGCTAGGGTCATGTTTTATGCAGTGCACAAATAATGGCTTCACATGATTGCCTGGTCACTAAATGAACTGTTGTAAGTGAAGGGCAACCTGAATATCCCAGTTTCTTTCTCTGCTGCTGGAAAATGTCTCTCACCCCATCCAAATCATATGGGTCACCTCATCCAGTACTGAAGCTACACTTTGAACCAAAAATGTCCATTTTTTGCCTGCTCCTAGAGGAGATCAACCCTGACTGCTCTTGAGAAGGCCAGATCCTGAAGTTGAAACTCAAGTACTTTGGCCACCTAATGAGAAGGAAGGACTGACTGGAGAAGAGCCTGATGCTGGGAAAGATGGAGGGCAAGAGAAGAAAGGGACGACGGAGAATGAGTGGCTGGATGGAGTCACTGAAGCAGTAGGCGTGAGCTTAAATGGACTCCAGAAGATGGTCGAGGACAGGAAGACCTGGAGGAACGTTGTCCATGGGGTCGCGATGGGTCGGACACGACTTTGCAACTAACAACAAAAGCACTTTTGAACTCAGCTGAAGCCATTCCATTTCTCGAAGATCGTATCAATGATTTTTTGGGGGGTGATCTCATTCCAGGAAAGTAGGCGTGCTTTCTTGAAATAACAACAGCAGTAACTCGAGGCGAGGATGTCAATGCCACTCAATAGTGTCTGCTTTCATTCTTTTGAGAAAGAGGCAGCCGTGATGCAGACTGTGTTGCCATCTGATGTAGAATCTAGGATTGCTTTTGAAAAGCCAATACCTTCAAACGGAAACATTCCCAATGTTGCGACAATAAAATCAGAGCTTGTACGTGACCCCCATAAAGAGGTTTTGATCACACAGACAGCTGTTACTAAACTAAACTAAACAAGGTCTGCCTAGTGTTGCAGACAGTATAACAAAAACCAGCTAGCTTCAGAAAAAAACTGAATCATGCTGGCCTGACAATAAAAATACATTGAGTAAAACAGCTGTTAAGTTCAGATGTTCCAGGCGGTAAGAAGAGTATCAAGGTCCTCCCTGCCCTCGGATTGGCTTGGAAGCTAAGCAGCATTAGCCCTGGTTCAAACTTGAATGGGAGACTACCAGGGTTAGCCTGCAGGCTAAATTGGGAAGTCTCTGAGCTGTTACGGGAGTGGGTAGCATTGAAATCCTCTAAATCAATAATCTCTCAGAAGAGGGCATTAGCAAACCACTTCCCTGTTATTACCAAAAAATAAAAATAAAAAATACATTGCTTTGGAAGAGCTCTATCGTCAACACAGCAGGTACACTGAGACTCCCACAGGTAACTGCAGTGAAATTCAAAGCTCATTTCTTGAAGTTGCAGGATGCCATTTTTTTTTAAATGTATTCAATGAATGGATGGATGGGAGTTGTTTAAAAAGCCTTATGTGGGCTAAAGGGTGCTCAAACCAGCCCCGTGAGCAATTTAATTTTCATTTAACAAGAGCTATGTATATATATTTTTTTTATAAAGCCTGACTTGGTTTAAGCACAATTTGTTGAATAAGATACAATTGGTGGTGTTCCACACAACACATTAAAGCCATAATCCAGACCTGGTTCAACATTATCAAATGGAGAACTGTGCTCTTTTCCAGTTGGCACACTAAGGACTCCAAGGCAAAGACATGGATGGACTGGAAGAAACATTAATGTCAATTAGATTTCATCCACTTAGACATGAAATTCAAATTAAATTAATAAATAATAATAGATATTTCCCATGGGTTTCATAAGCTCCTCCTAACTAAAATGATACTTTTCTGGTAACTTTGCAAAGGCGTCTATCAGTTTTCAGCATCCATCTGAGAACTTCTGCTATTATGCTACCAAAGTTTACCAAGCACAATGGATGAGTTCATATAACACCAAGCCAAAACTTAGCTATGATAGCTTTGCTACTATGACCCAGGCAGGTGTTACAAGAAGTCAAAGCAATAATTAGTGATGGACAACTAGGCAAAAGCAAGCATGATGGCTCAGGGGTTAAAGATGCTGAGCTGGTCAGTCTGGGTTCAAGACCTCAGCACCACATGAGGGGGTGAGCTCCTGTTCCTTGCTCCAGCTCCTGCGCACCTAGCAGTTTGAAAGCATGCAAATGCGAGTAGAAAAATAGGTACCACTTTGATGGGAAGGTAATAGCGTCTTGTGTCCTTCAGTCATCTCGCTGGCCATATGACCATAGAGGTGTCTTGGACAATGCTGGCTCCTTCCAATGAGAAATGAGATGAGCAGTGCCCCCAAGAGTCAGACATGACTAGCCAGGGGAAGCCTTTACCTTTAACCAGGCAAAATGGTGTCCATGGGTTCATGAGGAGTCAGAAATGCGTGAACCACACCACAAGGTATGAGTAAGAGTACAGCCTTTGTTGCTAAATAAAAATAGATTAGTCAGAATATCATTTGGACAGCTAAGGGAAAGTGGAGCTTCGACCAGCATCATTTTTCAGGGGATAAAAGTAGGATTTTACATTTTTGCCAATGTCACGGTGACAGGTTCGCCTGCTAACTTTAAATGAGAAAGCTTCCTATGACTGGTGCACATTTTTCAAGGAATGGATGCAGAAACAGCTGCTACGCTCCAGGTAATGAAACAATCCGGGAGCCAACTTTGAGAGTATGCTTGCATTTGCAATAAGTGAGAAATGCTTTGCTCCTTAAATTCAAAACACGGCACAGACAAACAACAACAATCACCCGCCCTCCACGGTATTGTACCATTCAGATTTAAAACATCACAAACAGGGGTGGGAGGTTCAAGAGAAAGGATTGAAATAAACATGCTCCTTTATCCTCAAAACAGTAAGCCACTGTAATGGTAAATATACCAAATAAATATCCATTCTGGATTGTACTTCAGCTCATGAACAAGGCAAAAAGCAATGGTCTGAATCGGCAAATGTTGTAAATTAATTGGAACACATTTCCCTCCCCCCCAGATGAGAATGGAGTAACATTGTCAACAGGCAGCAAGTGTGAAACGCAACAGCTCCTCCCTGTAATGAACAACATGTGTGACCTTTATTGCTGGCATTCAATACCATTCAGTAATCTGCCTCAGTGGTACCATTTGAAAAAATGCTTTACCGAAATTGGCTTGCAGTTTCTTTGATGTTTTCCCCCCCCTGCAAAGTCTTCTTGATTGGGGGGGGGGTTTCTTTCCAATTTCACTTACTGGAGTTCTTGGGACTCAGTTATCTAGTGTCGTGATTCCATGCCAGCCTGTGTTCCCAACAGCTGAGTCTGCGGAATCTGAGGAGGAGGTGGAGGAGGCATTTGAAGGGCCATCAGGGTCAGAGGGAGGCTCTGATGAATTACAAGACTCACGGTTTGATGAAGAGCCTGGGCCCTCAGCGATGTGGGGAGAATGAGTCAGACTTGAAGGATTCACACCTGATGGACATGATGATTGATGCTCATAGACGCTGGCAATTACCGAGAGCAGATCAGCAGCAGTCAATACGACAACTCCAGGAGAGGAGGAGAAGGCACAAAGAGGCAACACCTTGGGACTGCTGTATAAAAAGGGAAGGTGTGGGCGGTGCTGGTTGCTGAAGGCAACCGTTGCAAAGTATTTCATGGGATCATGTTCTGTTAGTCTTGCCGGTGACTACTTCTCTGCTTTGTATGGTTTCGTGTGGACAATTTCCTCCATTTGGATTGTGTTTGCTGCTTTTGTTTCTGGACTATTTGGCAGGTTGGTTACCCATATTAAAAGGGGTTTGTTTTCTTGAGTCTCCAGCCTATTTTCTCAAAAGGGGTTTTGTCCTTGTGCCTTTAACCAGGACAGACATAGGCTGGGATAGAACATCTAGAAATGTCCTTCTGCTGATCTTTTCATCTTTTTATCCAATAAATTTCTGACTCTTTGAAACTGTGCAAAGGGACCACTACATTCCTTAGAAGGAAACTTTTGATCACACTGTGATCTGCATCAAAGCAGACCTATCCTATTTCAAATGCAGAGGGAATTATTTCTGTGATTTCTGCAGGTGAGTGTAGAGGTCAATCTGGCAAGAACATTGTCCATTGTTAGAAAGGCATTTTCATCCATCCAAAATTACCTTTCTCTAATCTAAATCACCTGGCTAGAAAGTGGGAGATCGTGAGTTCAAGTCCCATCTTCAACCATGAAAGCCAGCTGGGTACCTTGGGATCGTCACTCTCTCTTCTCAACCCAACCCACCCAAAATAGGAGGAGGAAAATATGTTGGATATGTTCACTACCTAGAATTATTTTTAAAAATAATAAAGGCAGGATACAAATAAACAAATAGAATAGTTATGCAAATTGTTCAGGGAAAGATATAAGAAAATTAGAAAGAAGACTCAATACTGTTCTGTAAGAGAGATTGCAAGATCTCTTTCCTATTCATATTTCATATTGGGTGACTTTATTGGCAAAAAAAAAAAATAGATGAATAAATAAGTCAGCCTTTGAAGAAATTTCCAGACTGCTTTTGTAAACCACAAAGAGGGAAGCTTGTCTCTTGTTCAGAATAAGCAAACCTCCGATATAGGAAATGTGTTTTCCATTACTGACCACATTGTTGGATATTCTTCAGAACGCCACTTAGCTCATAATCTTATAATTTTAAAAACAAATTATAGCTGTTCTAAGAGCTATGCTGAACAGAAAATGCTACAATTAAATTATTATGTATTGGAGGGATATTCTGATCCAGTTACGCTGAGATAACATTTCTCCAAGTCAGGAACACCCTGGGAATAGAGCTTGCTGGATCATGAAGGGTTCCTGGCTGTACCGCAATGAAATATGGAGATTCAGCAAAATATAGCATTGCAAGTGTTGACTTTCAGAACATGAAACATTGACCTCTTCCAGTTTTCTGCTCTCCTTTACCATGTGTAGCCAATATTGTATGGCTACTGGGCCTGATAAAACTTTATTGGGAAGGTCTGTGTCCTTGATTTACTTCTGCAAATTCCAAGGTCCCCGTGCACATCATATCAAATCAAAATGGGCCCAAAATTACAAAGACAGACAAAAAGATGAAAGAAACCATAAGGGTAAAGGTGGGATAATCTTCTTACATTGCCAAACAGAGACAAAATAATAATAACAACAACAACAACAGAGTGCAATTCCAAAACATCTGGAGCACCATTTGAATATCATTGGCATTGACAAAATCACTTATCGGTCAATTGCAAAAGGCAGCTTTGCTCGGAACAGCTTACATCTTGCAATGATATATTGCAACACCATCAAAGATAAAAATCTGCCTATCCCAGTGACTTGGGAAGGACTTGCTCATTGTACAAAAAAGTCAAAACTGATATCAACATCTGGCTGACTGTGCAACAAACAATAATAAAATAATAATATTAGCTTTACAAGAAAACCTAGAGGCATTTTATCGAAAATGTTTTCAATCCTTTTGAAAGGTTTTTGGACAGGAATGAAGAACCATGGAATATTGTAGCAGAACAATAGCACTAGCAACTGTCCAGCATGCTCAATGTTGGTGTACTGCAAGTTGAAGCTGATGAATATACTGAAGTCCCATAATCTACTTGCCTCCAGAAGTTGTGGGTGCTCCAACACAGGAGGTTTTTAAGAAGATATTGGACAACCATTTGCCTGAAAAAGTGTCGGGATTCCTGCTTGAGCAGGGGGTTGGACTAGAAGACCTCCAAGGTCCCTTTAAACTATGTTATCCTGTTATTCTGGTCGAGGAGAAGGAAAAGGTATTTTTTATATCCCAAAATATCACCGGTATTGCCTCTCTGGGGAGAGAATTCCATAGCTTACTGAAAAGGATGTCTGCTTCATTGCTGCTCTTCTTACTTCAGAAGGATGGAGCACTTGTAGAAAAGTTACAGTTGTTCATTTTGAAGCATGAGGAGTTCTAGGTTAGGTCTAGAGCTTTTATTAAAATCAGTTGTGAGGAACCTGTAGTTCTCAAAATGCAGCTGAATTACAATTTTATTATCTTTCCCGGAATCCAGTGACAAATTTCCCGCTGCTGTGTTGTTTATGGGGTGCTACTACAGTATAAAAGATGTTCGTAGCTGAATCAGACACATATTAAAAAATAGAGGCAGTAAAAAAAAAAAACTGGCAAAGATGGTCCCAACCATCTTTTTATAACGAAAAGCTAAAAAGAAAATGTTTTTCATTTGCTGAGGAAAAATACCACAGTCCTCGGATTTGTTTCAGTTCTGCTCTACCAAGGCTAATTGAGCTGGAGACATACGAATTTTGCTGAAGTTTGAATGGCTGCCGACAAAATGTCAAATATTCATAAGCAAAGCGTGAGGTAAGGAATTAGGTCAACCAAGTTGGAAATTCTTCTCTCATTACAGTTTGAAATGAGGGCATAAAATTAGCTTTTGTTCCTGTGTGTTCATCTATGCGCCTCCTCACTAAATGTCCTTCCATCCATTTCTCTACAAGAAGTTATTAAATTTTGTGAAATCTGTTTTGCCCTTATGATTTTCATCTGAGCTTGTATAATGTACCCATTGTACTAGAGAACTTGTCAACTATCTGTCCATCTTGTTTAGACTTTGCCAAGTCATTTAATCAATAGCAGTCACAAGTCAAGGGATTACTTTGACTCTTTTGAAAAATTACATTATAGGAAGGCACACACATCATTCCTAAGCAGAGGTGTACAACTTTTCTTGACCCATGACTGCACTCTAAAAAGTAGACACAAGTTCAAGGAAAGAGTGAGGCCAAAATAAAAGCTACAATTTCATTTGATTTATATTTACACTTCATAACCATTAAGTAGATAGACCTAAAATGAGTATTTAGCGCATTTCTGCTCAGTTATAAAGGTATGTGGGAGAGTGTGATGATTCAGTGTTTAAGATGCTGGGCTTGTCAGCTGGAAAGCTGGTGGTCCAGGTTCAAGACCCCAGTGCCATGCAATGGGGTGAGCTCCCATCCTCACCCCAGCTCCTGCCAATGTAGCAATTCAAAAGCATGCAAAAGCAAATGTCGATGGAGATTCTCAGTCATCCACGTCATAGTTATCCCAAAGATGCTTTTTCACGAGGCAACTGGACTTTCTTGTTTTTCTTTGAAGACATTTCACTTCTTATCCAAGAAGCTTCTTCAGCTGTCTGCAAGGAGTATAAATCTTTCCATTCTCCACCCTCCAGTCAGAGCTAAATTTCCCTGCCTCTTGATCCTCTGGAATGCAACCCTGGGAATTCAGGCTACATTCCACCACAGTTTGGTATCTACTATGGAGATTTGAAACCACTGTACAGGAATCAATAAAGGAAGATTGAAGGTAGGCATTGCGGTCCTATTGTGCATCCACAAGGCCAGCAATTCAAGCAAAGCAGCTCATATGCAGACTCAGGCATTTGCCATTTGTCAAAAAATCTGTGAGCCAACCAAGGTTTTGCAGAACTGGTATGATTGATGAGCCTGTTGTAATTGAATTAGTTGAGAGGCATTGACCTTTCTGATGTATCATGCCCTGGAAAGCAAACAACAAACCCAAAGTAATGCTTTTATGAATGTATTGGGTAAAATGGTCATCAATTGGCCCCTGATAAATAAGACAGAAGACATTTGCAAGAAAGAAAGCAGAGCTTGAATGGGTACAGACTCTCCACTTTGGGTACAAAAAGAAAATCAGCCACAGCCCATTTAATATGAAAGAGTGGATAGTTTCAGTTGGGTTTTTGTTGTTGTTGTTGTTGTTTAACAATGTAGTGCTGCTGGATTAGACCAAAAATCTTGTTGAACCCATCTGTGCATCTGATGATGTTCTACTTCCTGCTCCCTACCACAACATTTGCACGTGCAATTAGTTGATTAATATTAACTGACACACCGGGCATAAATTATCTCTTAATTGTAATGTACATGTGATGTATGATTTAGTATGTAGCAGGAAATATGTAGAAGGCGGTCAGAAAGAGTGTAACCTCATGGTACCTCAGCCAATGGGGAAAGAGGAGGGATGTGGCGGCCAGGACGAAGAAGGGAATATTTTGGGTTGGAACTTTGGAGAGAACCAAGCTTTGATAGCTTCTCTCCCCGCTCATTGCAATAAACGAAACCAAAGGCCTTCACTGTGTCTTGGCTGGTTATTGGTCAGGCGAGCTTGCCTCTGGTCACGAAGGAAAGTGGCCAGGAGCACATAACAAGAATATGCTTTTTTTTCCTGCGTGCTAGGCTACTACGAAGTTGAAAGGCAGGGTCGGTTAAAAAATGGATAACAAATCTTTCCTCGCAGATCCTCACTCGCTCTCTGGCATAGCATTTTGGGCTTCTTGGCCTGAGAAGAACTGGAGACGGACGAGGATAAAAATACAACTAAGAAGAGAAAAAAAGCGCAGGCCAACTACACACGGCTGAACCAATCAGGCCCCATAACAAGATCAAGGAGCCGAGTGCAAACCTCGGCACGCCTATAAAAAGACCTTCTCAGTCTCTGGCACGCCAGCCCTGAGGATGCCGGCAGGTGACGGCGAAAGCTTGGCGATTTTTAAAACTTTTATAGTTTTAACCCATTAAAAACTTCTTTAGTTTTTATTACCCTAGTGTTCATTTTTATATTTTATTATGAATATCCCTAGGGTTCACATTTTTAACCTTTTTAATCGTCATATATATATATATATATATATATATATATATATATATATATATATATATCAGTAAAAAAGGAAAGCGATCACCAGGAAGTAAAACACCAAGGTTTTAATAAATAAAATCAAGCTTTCGATGGCTAACATCTGCCATCATCGTCAGGATACAAGCCAGTCAGTGAGGAAGCTGAAAACACCAGCCTGAAGATGACAAATGGGACTTCGTCGAAACGTCGCCAAGACACTTCCAATTTTACGCGGAGAAAACCCGAACAACCAAAGGCCTACATACAAACACCCGCGAAAACCTCAGAAAACATATATATATATATATATATATATATATATATATATATATATATATATATATATATATATATATATACAAATTTCTTTTTCTGACAAAAGAAATTTGGATTTGTAATGTTTCGCAGTTACAACTTGAGCCTGCTTAACGCCCCTAGTTGGGGGCTGCAAGGCAAAAGAGATTGTAAAAAGTAAAACTGCAGTATAGCAATTAAAAAAAAATGTCAAGGTGTAATCAATTAGACATCTGTCTGAAAAACTTCCTGCAATGGGAACAGCCCTTTCTAGATTTGTTGGAACTACACCATTCCCAGTTCACTTTGGGAAGTGTCTTGAGAACCTTCAAGCAATGGAAAAGCTTAAGAGCAAATCAGATCACATCAGGTAAAGAGCACATGGATTCAATATTTGTGGACAGTATAATCTAATACTATAAAAGTAGTATAATACAGTATAATAGGGGGCTGGAGGGTAAAACGTATGAAGAACGGTGGCAGGAATTGGGTATGTCTAGTCTACTGAAAAGAAGGATTAGGGCAGTGTTTCTCAACCTTGACAATTTTAAGGCATGTGGACTTCAGCTCCCAGAATTCCACAGCCAGCATTGCTGGCTGTGGAATTCTGGGAGTTGAAGTCCACATACCTTAAAATCGTCAACGTTGAGAAACACTGGACTAGGGTGACATGATAGCAGTGTTCCAATACCTGAGGGGCTGCCGCAAAGAAGAGGAGGTCAACCTATTCTCCAAAGCACCAGAAGGCAGGACAAGAAACAACAGATGGAAACTAATCAAGGAGAGAAACAACTTAGAACTAAGGAGAAACTTCCTGACGGTGAGGACAATGAACCAGTGGAAGGGCTTGCCTTCAGAAGTTGTGGGTGCTCCATCACTGGAGGCTTTTAAAAAGAGACTGGACAGTCACTTGTCTGGAATGGTACTGGGTTTCCTACTTAAGAGATTGGACCAGAAGAACTCCAAGGTCCCTTCCAACTTTGTTATTATGTTATTCCTCCCACGGGCTGCACTTTGAAGCGAGTGCAAAACCTGGGCTGAGAAAAGCACCTGCAAACCAAAAAGCACAGCTCAACCTTCTCAGGCCAGCGAGCCCTTTTTCCTTCTCCCCACGTGACCTGCTCCAGCAGAGGGCTGGCTCCCTCATTATTCACAAATCAAGCTTGGAAGGCTCATTTGTTTCAGCCTAGCTCTGGCATCCTGTCTGATACCTTTCATTAATTTGGTGTATTTTTTTCATCAGCGCATCTGGTAAGGATGGATGGATTTCTCCCAGGCAGCCTTGGTGCCAAGAAGCCTTTAGCTGAATAAGAATTGGTGCCTGTCATCAGTCATTTGCCCGCCTGCCACCGCCAGCTCACAGACGCAACTCAGTAGGCACAAGACTTGTGTACCCTGGCTTCGAGTGAGCAGGGAAAGAAGCAAACATATGACTTAATTATACTGATATGCAAGAGGAGACGTTTGTTTTTAAAAATGGGCAGAGAACATGACTAAAGGACCAGATAAATTCATCCACTCTTCTTCATCCCGTCTTTTTATTGTTCAGTGAGTTTTGCTCTACTCATTCTACCCTAACCTCAAAGACTGCTTGGCAGAGAGGTGGCATAGACAGGTTTAGGACAACTCACCACAGTCACTCGCCACGGGACAACTTGCCACGGGACAAAAGTCGCATAATATCGGAGAAATGGTAGAAAAGAATCATGAAAGAAAAAAATGCAAAAGAAGGGACAAAATGAAATGTGCCCAACCTTTGGGGCACCTGGGACCAGCTCCATGGAGAGAGGTTTTTCCGCAGACAGGAGGGTGCGTGGTTTTGTGTGCTGCCTGCATCACATAGATGGGGTTTTGCTTGTTTGTGTGGACTGGTTGCTGGCATGCCACGGCCCGGTACTAGTCCACGGCCCGGGGATTGGGGACCCCTGTTTTAAATGATTGAATAAAATTGTTGAATTACCCAGCAGCCAGTTGTCCTCCTGTGGAAAGTTCGCTGTGGCCGCTTATCCCATGGTGAGTTGGCCTTGGCAAATTGGCAGCAGTGAATTGGCTGCACAAGTTTCCTGTGATGAGTTGTCTCATTCTGGCGTAGAAGTTCACAATAAACGTCAAGAAGGTGACCTGAGACCCCAAATGGAAATCCTTTGTCAATAGTCTCTCCCTCCTGGGGACACCTGCAGAGGGAACACTGCTTTGGATTCCCAAAAGAAAAAAGGTTGTCAATGTAACACGTAGACACATACATTCTGAGATAGTTTTCTGCAAAGTGGTTTACTCCAACTGCCATACCTTCCATGTTACTGTCTCCTACAAATCCCTAAATCCTCCAGATAGTAGAGCTAACAAGACTGGGTTCACATGTCACACTAAATCAATACAAGCCAATGTGGTTGGATTTGCTTAACCCATTAAACCAAAAACAAACACACAAAGTGGCTTAAGGAGTTCCATGGAAGCGGTTCAGCTTTTCGCACCAGCTGCCAACTTGTTGCCCTACTGGTTGGGGATTATGGGCATGGTAATCCAGCCTATATAGTGAATGATGAGCTACCTGTGGCAGCTGTTCTTATCTAACATTTCACTTTTGCCAGCTGATTTGGACATGGTATCTTTTTGGCACATCAATAGAAGAACTGTCCATCGTGGTAGAGATAGATCTTCTATGAGGAAGACACGTTGAAGCAATGTTTGTTTTGTGTTCTGTCCTACATTTTCTCCCAGTTGGGAACTGGAAACAGAGAGCTCTCAGTTGATCCAAATTCCACTGAAAAAAATTAATAAATAGGGAGAAACACAATGATACACTGTACAGGTAAGGGCTTGTTCGTTTGTCCATAATACGAAGCTCAAGAGCTGAGAAAATGTTGATCCACCTTTGATCTGAAGATGGTGCCTCTAAAATCTTGATGAACTAATTTCTCAGCAAATCACAGCTGTTACAAGTGCATTGTGACATTGTGAAATTTTGTCTGCAGTGAATACTGCTGCCCCATGTTATAAATAGAAAGAGGCTTACATTAGCATTCATTTACTGCACAGCATGTTATTAAAAACTGGAGGGTCAATGCTGAAAACAGAAGACTTTTAATCAATTGTCAAATATAATTGCAGCGCAGATAACAACACAAAAGTTAGGATTTTACAGTGAAAGAATACCATATCTAATCCTTTCCTTAAAACCAATTATTAATGTATTATTATTACCTGCAATTTTCATTGGGTATTGTTCGTTATTATGAAAATAGCTATCATGGATTTTGATAGGGTGTATCTTGCAAACATCTGAAGAAGAAGCTAGAACTTCAATGTTTCTCTGCATTTCGTGGTGCGAGACCCACTGGATTTTGTGAAATGAAAGCATATTTTGTTCAACCAAACACAATAGACCTAGATCCAAGACTTGTAGAAGATTGCAAAATAAAATTGGTGGTTTAATGCAGTCTAAACCCTCCCATTACATGCAGTTCATTTGATTTGGGTTTAATGCAATGTATGCAACCATGGTGGTTTGTGAATCATGATTCATAACTTGGCATGTTGCACCTACCTGGCCAAAAGCACTTTATTTATGTCAGTCATCCCAGGTAAACAAGACAGGAAAACACGATTAGATGAACTAATCTACTTTATTGTATGGCTACGTTAATAGAATCCTGCAAGTCTGACGGTTAAAAACATCCTACCAGCATTTTTAACTGCTTAGTCAGTGGAATGGCTGGCCTGCAAAGGTTTTGGGTGCTCCATCACTGGACATTTTTAAGTAGAGGTTGGACAGCCATTTGTCCGGAAGGATTAGAAGACTTCCAAAGTCCCTTTCAACTTGATTATTCTGTATTCTTCCTAATTTTCTTCCTCTGGCTGTTAAGCCACGGGGGGGGGGAGGGGGCTCTCGCCTCTCATCTGATTGATTCCTAGGCAGCGTCTCTTCCCCTTGTTCCCCAAGGTAATCTACCCATTCCATCACAATTTAACAAACTAGGATTGAAGAAACCTTGATTTATGAGGATGCACAAGCCCACTCTGTGAATGGGATGCGCTCTCACTTGGCTCAAGGCCCCATAATTTTTTTAGACTGTCATTCAGGAAAGTTTAGTTTCTGAATAAATAAAATGATATAGAGGCATTCCAAGGATTTTCGGATTAGTTTATTACCCAAGGTCTTGGTCTTCTCCTGTGGTGAGCTGATTCATGGGGTATTGAATTAATCCATGTGCTTGGGTTCACATAACATGCTTCGTGGCTCAGTCGCTAAGTCACGTCTGACTCTTCACAATCCCATGGACCACAGCACATCAGCTCCCACGCCCATCCTCCACTGTCTCCTGGATTTTGCCCAAATTAATGTTCACTGCATCGGTGACACCATTTAGCCATCCCATCCTCTTCTCCTTTTGCCTTCTGTCTTTCCCAACATCAGGGTCTTTCCCAATGAGTCCTCGCTTCTCATTTGCTTGCCAAAGTATTTGAGCTTCAGCTTCAGTGTCTGTCCTTCCAAAGAACAGTTAGGGTTGATTTTCTTTGGGAATGACTGATTTGATCTCCCTGCAGTCAGGGGACTTTCAAGAGTCTTCTCCAACACCATAATTCAAAAGCAAAGTTAACATGTTAGCTTAGGTTAAACTGGAGCTTGATAACATGCAACTCAGTCACTGTCTTGGCATGTTGTGACAACCAGGTCATCATGTTAAGCCATATGGCATATTTCTTTGGCTAGGTTGTGTTTTGTGAAGACCAACATTGTATTTTGTTCACTCAGGTAGGGGCTTAGTATGCTCTATGAACTCAGCTACTAAATGCTACACTAACCGCATTGAGAAAAATTATTGGCTGGGTTTATATAGCTTGGAAGCATAAGCTAGACCATTACATTTTAGGATGACATGCTATGTGAACTGAACCAGCTATATCAGCTAACAGAATTTAGAATGGAATGGAAGGGAAGGGAAGGGAAGAGAAAGGAAGAAGAGAATGGAGAATAGAATAGAATGGAATGCAATGCAATGCAATGCAATGGAATAGAACAGAATGGAGAAGAGAATGGAGAACAGAATAGAGTAGAGTAGAGTAGAGTAGAGTAGAGTAGAGTAGAGTAGAATAGAATAGAATAGAATAGAATAGAATAGAATAGAATAGAATAGAATAGAATAGAATAGAGTAGAATTAGAATGAACGGAACGGAACGGAACAGAACAGAACAGAACAGAATAGAATAGAATTAGAAGGAATAGAATGGAATGGAATGGAATAGAATAGAATAGAATAGAATAGAATAGAATAGAATAGAATAGAATAGAATAGAATAGAATAGAATAGGACAGGACAGGACAGGATATGGAATGGAATAGAATAGAATAGAATAGAATAGAATAGAATAGAATAGAATAGAATAGAATAGAATAACAGAGTTGGAAGAGACCTTGGAGGTCTTCTAGCCCAACCCCCTGTTCAGGCAGGAAACCCTATACCATTTCAGGCAAATGGTTGTCCAGTCTGTCTACTGAGAGTCTGTATACAGTTGTGGTGGAATACAAATGCACTGAATAAATAGAACACGGTTCTCTGCATACCCCCAGAGAAAGTCCTGCAGGGGAAGTTGAAGATAATTGGAGATGTTTAGCCCAGAGAAGAAAATAGTGAAAATCCTTTAAATCCTTGAAGAGTTGTCCCAGGAGACAAGACAAAATGAGAAGACTAAAGGAGAAGAGTTTTGTTTTTCCTTTCCTGTTAAAAAAAGCACAGCTAGGAAAAAAAGAAACTGTAAAGCTGCATAAAATTGACTTAAGAATTTTCAAAGCAACATTACTCTAGTACTGCATATGAAAGTGATCTTGTAGCAGTGTTGACTTTAAATCCATTATTAAAATCAATATTCGGTAATTAACAAAGGCAGCCAGTATGATTAAAAAAACATCAGTCAGAATAAATTAGAAGTTTCTATGTGATCTGAGAAAGTCTATCCTTATGATAACAAATCAAACAAACATTTGCCAGAACGTTAATATTTTAAAGCCTATGTCAAAAGAAACCTGAGTTTGGATGTGGTTCAAATCAATGTACAGGATAATAATCCACAAAACTTGTTTCCAAGTTATATTACATTCAGTATCAGACTCATGTCCGCTTATTGCTGACATGGATCCAAACTCTCATAGCTCCGTTTTTCATGCTTCTTAAGAAAGAATTATGCACAATTTCAGTCAGCTTAAAATGTTTTAGCAGCCGTTATTGTATACAGTCCAGATTCTCCATATTTCTGTAGGAATATAAGGCTTAATTAAAGCTTAATAAACAAGCTAAAAAACACCCAACAAGAAAGGAAAACCTATCTTTAAATTTTATTTTATTCTGTGATGAATCATCTTCCAGAATTGTTGAACTTCATAACACTGCCATCCAGTGTGGATAATTCAGCCTGATTATTGAATTACCAACAATTTCCTGAATATGAATTATCTGTTTTGGCAAACAATGATGGAATAATATACTAATGATGACCTGTGACATACTTTACAAACTGAACTGCTTGGTTCATTTGTGCACTAACTTGGCATGTGTTTTGTCTAACTTTGACTAAATATGATGCCTGAACCCAGACACTGAACTGCAAATCATGAGCATATTCTATGAGCCCACACAATTGGGCTTAATCAAGGAAACATGGCTTGGCAAAATGTATGAACCCAATCTATGAACCCAGAGCTCCGGGAGTGCAGTGGTTAAAAAATGCAGTATTGCAGGCAAACTCTGCCTGCTGTCAGGAGTTTGATCCCAGTTGCCAAGTGCTTGAATTTTGATCACATGACCATGGGGCTACAGCAACGGTCATTAGTGGGAGTCACTTTTTTCAGTGCTGTTGTGACTTTGAACAGTCCCCAAACGAATGGTTGTGATTTGAGGGCTGCTTGTACAGTATTAAAAAAAAAAAAATTGGTTTGCCCTTTATCTCAAGTAGACTCCCTGCTTGCTTTTCTTTCTCATTCTCACGGTTCCCATCTTCATTTATGGATAATGGCTTTGATGCTTCATTTCCTGGTGGAGTACCACTTTTTTATCTTCTTGCCTCTCACTTCTCCCCGCTTCTAGAGAGAGCAAGAAGCATATTGTCAGAGCACTTTTGAAATTCAAAATATGCTCAGTTCAACCCTTACCCTAAGCCTGCAAAGAGAAGTGGCCGTTCAATGCACATTCTCCCACCTTGCGCTCTCTCTCTCTCTGTGTGTGTGTGTGTGTGTATGTATGTGTGTGTGTGAGAGAGAGAGAAAGAGAGAGAGAGAGAGAGAGAGAGAGAGACGCCAAGATTAAAGGAAAGGAATGGCATCAGTCAAAACGAATTATTCCTGTCTGCGCTGGTTTAGGATCTAACAAGGCTCCCTATCTCGCAATTGGGAGGGGGGGGGGGAGACAAGAGGCATCGGAAAGCTGGAATTAAATCCACTAAAATTCATTCGCAGCGCTTTCCACTTGCGCGGCTTTAGGATCGGATCCCTCCAAGGCTGTTTGATTCGTTCTCGCCAACTGGAGCTAGGCAGGAGAGGAGGCGCCCAGAGGGAGAACCATCACAAGCAGAGAAGGGATCGGCCATTCTGCAGTTCCCACGTGCTGGGCTTTAGGATCGAAATAATAAACCAGGCTCCCCATCCTCGGAGCTCGACTGGCTGGCTGGCTGGAGAGAAAGCCTGCCCGGGTCTCTCTCCTCCCCGAAGCCAAGCTGGGCCAATGATGGACGAGCAGGCGCTTCGGAAGGGCGAGGGAGAGAAGAGAGGGGAAGGGAGCCTGGGCAGCGGGAACGCGCGCCGCCGTCGTGCGCGCGCTCCCCAGAGCTTGGCTCTGTTTGCTGCCGAGCCTGGGCAGAGGAGCGTCCCCGGCTCACCCGTCGCCTCGCCCGAGGAGGCTCCGGAGCCGAGCCGCTGACCTCTTGGTGCCCCCCCCAAGGGACGCTCCCGAAGGAAGGCGAGGGGCTGAGCGGCTGGATCGGCGCAAACCATCCTGGGCGACCTCCGCAGTGTGCTTGGTTGGCGGATTTGAGCATCCCCTTTGCCTCTGGTTTTCTTCCCGGGGCTGGCCCGGTGGCTTCTTCCTCTTCGTCTTCCTCTTCCTCTTCTTCCTCTCTCCTTCTTGCGAATCAAATCTTGGCGCCATGGGGAGACGGTCCTGGGCGTTCTTTATCTTCTGCTTTCTCTGCTTCCTGCTGGCAAAGTCCCGGCTGCAGGATAAGCAGTGGCGGGAGAAGAGCCTGACGTGAGGGGGTCGAGAGGAAGGCGAAAGAAGCCCCCCCCAAACGAAAAACAACCACCACCACAACAACACCCACCCACCCACCCACCAACCCCAGATCTGCAGGCGCTCTTCGTTGCTTCCCTGCTCCTCCATTAAGGAAGTTGGAGGTAAGAGGGACCGGGGAAGATTTGGGGGGGGGGGTTAGGATCGGAGCGATCCGCGCTGGCCCTTCCATCAAAGGCGTCTTGGGGGCTCTCCCTCCGCTTCCTCCGGGAGAATCTTGGCGAAAGGGGCCAAGAGAAGAAAGCTAGGTGGGAGAGGCATCTGCTTTCTAGGAAAACCCGTTCGGTGTAGTTGGGAGAATGTGGCCAGGTTGGAAGGAGACGCTGCCCCAGCAAAGTATGGATTCTGGTTGTTTTTTTTTGTTTGTTTGTTTGTTTTTTTTTAATCTTCCAGCCTGTAGCCATTCTTCCCAAAGCGTAGCCAGATCCTTGGGCAACAGCCTGGCGCAGGACAGTGGCTTAAGGAACACCAGCTTGGTTTTATATGAATGAAACTGGAAGTGGAGGACCATCAGGCACAGCTGTAAATCTCTCTCTCTCTCTCTCTCTCTCTCTCTCTCTCTCTCTCTCTGTGTGTGTGTGTGTGTGTGTGTGAGAGAGAGAGAGAGAGAGAGAGAGAGACCCCTCCCCTTGTTTCTCCCCCCCCCATTTCCTTGAGTCTTCTGAGAGAAGGGTGGTGGTGGATGGAACAAATTGCTTACAATGTAGAGAGGTTTTTAGTCTGCTTGTAACTCGTTCAGCCCCCATGGGGACGAGTGATAAATTGATGGCAGAGAGGGGGGAAACTGCTTATAGCCCGCTGTTTCTTTGCTTTTTGTTTTTAGGACAATAGAACGAGGTTGGTGTGTTTGTCTGTGTGTGTGTGTGTGTGTGTGTGTAGCTTCCTCAGAATTTGGAAAAGGTAGAATAGTGGAGAGAATCTCAGAGACAGGCCAAGCCCTTTGGACTTTCTCTTAAGGAAACTGTATGGAATAAAATTCATAATTCTGACAAAGTCCTCGGTTTGTTTGCCCCCCCTCCGCCCCGTGAAACAAACAGACACACCGAAGCTGGCAGCTGAGATGGAGAAGAAAACCTTTGGCATCCTTACCCCCGGAGGGCTTTGAGTTCTTTTGCATTTGTTCCCTGCTAAAGGTCCTCCATTTTTTTATTAACAACAAGGTGGGCATGTTTTAATACCTGGACCTGCAGACCGTTCTGCTGCAAAGCTGTGTTGGGTTTTGTTCCCCTCTGCCAGTGATCCTGGATGGATAGTTGCAAACATGTGTGCTGCAGTCATAAATCTGGATGGGTTTCTCTCTCTCTTTCTCTCTCCCCCCCCCCTCGCTCTTTTGGCCCTTATAATTTGGGTTTCTTCTTCCCACCCAAAATTTCCCTTCTTCGCCCCTATTTATCTGATGCTCTGATTGCATAACAATCGTTACCCAAGTGGTGATTGGCAAAAGGAAGGGTTATGATGGCCAACCAAGAAAGCCTTTGAAACTTGACTGAAACTCAGCAGGGGACCAATATGGTCTAGGGGCAGAAAGCAATCCTCAAAAGTTAGATATCCAGGTGTGCAGCTGGTATGTGGTCAGACCTGTCAGTCTGCCCTAATCTTCTCCTTCTGGACAGCTAGATCTAGATGAAGTTTATTAGTCACACACTCCAAACTGGAAGCAGCAACTTCTGCCACCATCCCTTCCCCACACCCTTTGGGTTTGTGGTATTGCTTGGAGAAGACGTGATGCCTGTGCCAAGATTGCTTCCTAAGGATTTTTTTTTCCCCCAAATGCAAGGAGTTGCAGGCTTGCGATAAATGCTTGACTTGAGTAAGCCCCTAGCAAATTATGTTGTGCCCCCTCCCTCTTGTTCCCCCCCCCCCGATGGCTGGAGAAGAGTAAATAAAAATCATATTGACAGCTGCCAGCAGAAAATCTTCTACCTGCCCTGGGACTTACAGAAATGCTGAGGTCCAGAAGCCAACAGCCAAGTATCTGTGTCCTTGTGAAATATACTGGTAGGAAGTACTCCACTCCTGTCTTGGAAAGCCAGTAAGATCAAAGGAGGAGGAAGAGGAGGAGTCCTTAGAAAAACCAGTTTGGGTGCTGTACAACCCCCCCCCCCTTTGCTTGAGCCACAAAAATGGGGAGGGGAGGGGGAAAATATACATTTTAATCTGAATTGTATATTGTATATCTGAGAAGTGGCTTTGGGCTTTCATTCGAGAACCGAGCTTGCTCTAATGTTCCTACCGTTTTTTGTGGAACAATGTTGAGCCAGGATGTGTAAGCCGTTTTAATTTGCCTTAGGGAGAATGGCAGAAAGACAGAGGGGTACTTCTTGTAATTACTTAAAAGGCTCATATGTGCGTGGTCACAGCCCTGGAGCATTCTGCATGGTTAGCTAAAACCTCTACATTGGATGCAGTGGTGAGGAGGAGAATGTAAACAATGAGGTGGGAAGGGTACAGTGAGAAAGGAAGTGTCTTCGCTAATGCTTATGTTGTTTTCCTCCTGGCTTACTTGTATGACTGTGTGTTTCTAGCAGGAGACCACACATGAATTGGACGTAGCATGTGATGGCCCACAAAAAAAAAAAATCACGTTTAGCTTGCTAAGTTGGATTCTGTGTACCTTTGGGGTGTATGTGTGTGCTATGAGCATTGCTTCTTAGCAAACATGTTGAAGACTGCACCACTAATCATTGGGCTGTTGTAACCTGAATGTAATCATATCAAATAAGGATTGGATAGCAAGCTGTTCTCTCTCCTTCCCTTCCTTGTATTCCCACCTGGGGGGGTGGGAAACCATAGTCAAAAATACATCCGCTCAATTGATAGAATCGAATAACAGTGAACAGGGATAAAGTGTTTGAAAGCGTAAGATGCTGATTGTAGCAATGGTAGTAGCGATGTTGATAGTAAATTACGAATCTAGGAAAACTAGGACCTTTACTTTGAAAAATGTGGGCGCAGAACCTGTGAGTTTTGTACACATAGGCTAAAGTTGCTTTTGCACATATATGTTGGCAGGCAGTTTTATAAAGTCTACAAAGAAGTAAGGATTGTTAAGTTCAAGGCTTACTCTCAGAGTTGGGAATTTGTAGGCTTATGAGAAGAGGTTTGAGACATGTCTGTCCCAACACGTTTGGATAAAATTAATAACAAATCTTTATAGGAGCTGTTTCTCTATTCTGTGTAACTCCAGTCCTATTATGTTCTGTGTAGCTATGGAACTCTGCAATTATTGTTTCGATTAATCCTTAATTCTGTACTTGGGACACAATATGCACATTGAACAAATATTGCTTGGTCTGTTTTAGAAAGAGAATTAGATAATGTTTTGTTTCTTTTCTCTTTCAAAGAGTAACTGCAAGCAAATTCATTTCCTTGTGAATATAATCTTGCAATATAGTGGTTAATGCTGGGGCCTGCGAAGATAGGGTTATCAGATCTGGGCTGCCTAAATTGAGACAGTTCCTAGGGGGCAGCAAAGAGCTGGCTTTCTGTGTCTCTTGTCTACCATCTAGTGGTCTGGATTTTTGCAGCCCTCATATCATAGCTCATGACTAATGATGCATTTAACCCCTCCCTCGGTCTCAGCCTGGTCCTCTCCTACAATCATGAGAAGCCTAACATTGATACCCATGGTCATCGTTCAAGTTCACCATAAACCTTAAACCAAGTGAATGAAATTCAGGGTGTAATTATTTACATTAAAATTATTTTTAATAATTTTTTACCCCAAATTAATTAAGGGATTACAGGATCATAAAAAGAGAGTTTCATCTGATACACTTACTTTAAAAATGTCCTGCTTTCTGTGTAAAGATATGGCTTATGATAACTACATATTTGTTTTTATTTTATACATCGGCATAGAACTGGAGCAAAGCATTCAGGGTGAACTGCAGCCCTTCCTACCTACCATGGAGGCCCATCAGGAGTCTTCCGTGTTCCTGGTGAACATCTTGGAGGAACTGGATACTAAGCAGAACTCCGTTTCCTATCAGGACCTTTGCAAATCATTATGTGCTCGATTTGACTTGTCCCAACTGGCCAAGCTAAGGAGCGTGCTTTTCTATACGGCCTGCCTGGATCCCAATTTCCCAGCCACTTTGTTCAAGGACAAAATGAGGTGCAACGTCAACAGTCAACAGTCAAAGAAGATTATGGTAGCAGCTGACATTGTGACCATCTTCAACCTCATACAGATGAATGGGGGCATGGCTAAGGAAAAGCTGCCCACCACACGAGAGAAAATAAGGAAAAAAGATTCACTGGACTCTTGCCGATCAGATACCGAGGTGTGCAACACGATGGACTGTGTGGTTAACTGTGAACTGCAAGATGGAGAGTTCAGCAGGGGTTATTCCAGCAAGAGAGCTTCCAAATGCAGAAAGGGTGATTGCAAAGACTGTCCTCCGTTTGTACCCACTTCAGAGATGAACATTTTGCTGGGGGTGAATAAGGACATGAAAGGCCGAACAGCTTCTCTTGACCGGCTGCAAGCTTTGGCAACCTACACCATGGCCAGTTCTCCTCCCTGTGAAATGCAGAGCACTTACTTCCCCATGAACATTGAAACTGAGTCCATCTCAGACCAGGAATCCCTGCCTCCCAGCACGAGCATGAAGGAATCCTTCATTCCAAGCGACGAGCCCTTTTTGATGCAGTCATGTGTGCAGAAGCGCAACATCTTCAAAGAAGACTTCCATAATCTCATCACCATTTCACCCAGCTTGATGTCGCCGCCAGGCAAAGTGGATGATGAGCTTGGGGAACCCCCAAGCCAAAAAGAGACCTCCAAGCAGACGTTCTTCAACCACAGCTTTGAAATACCCTACAATAACCAGTATCTGAACCCAATTTATTCTCCTGTTCCAGATAAGAGACGAGCCAAGCACGAAAGCTTAGATGATCTTCAAGCTTCTACATATTTTGGCCCAACAACTATTCTTGGGCCTCAAGAGACAAAACGGTGGTTGGGAAAGCCAAGCAAATCAACGCCGTGGCCAGTCAAGAGTTGGAGTTTGAACACAGAGGAAGTGCCTGATTTTGAAAGATCCTTTTTTAACAGGAAACAGCCAGAAGAGAAGGTGCAGTACCACAGTTCAAAGAGTCAGCCACCCAACTTTCCTGCTTCTGAGAGGCATCAGCAATATCTCAGCTCTAAAGAACAGCAGTCCATGATGCAGCCCAATTATGGGGTCAAACCAAATGGGCATAAATCCAAAGATATCCCCTCCATCTTAGAAGTAGACAAGCACGAGCCCATCAAAAAATTTAAAGACAAAAGCATTAATTGCACTGCTCTTCAGCTTCAAAGCATTGACAAAACCAGTAATGTTGGGACGCAGACAGATCGGCAAGGACTGGAACACAAAAAATTCAAGGAGATGACCCACCCAAACCAAAGTAAGTATGGTGAGCGACACTCCTTGAAGCAATCTGATGACGACTCTGAAATTGTCAGTGATGACATCAGCGATATTTTCAGATTTCTGGATGATATGAGCGTCTCTGGGTCTACAGGAGTGATACAATCTTCTTGTTACAACAGCACGGGCTCGCTTTCTCAGATCCACAAATCTGACTGTGAAAGTTCCCCCGAACACCATTTAGGTAAAATTTCCAACGGAAATGCTGGCCACAACCTAGACAAAGCCTCCCGGCTGGAGATCAGCAGCACAGATGACGAGCTGAAAACCAGCGTCTGCAAACTGGTCCTAAGGATTGGGGAAATTGAAAAGAAACTGGAATCCCTCTCCAGTGTCAGGGATGAAATTTCTCAGGTCCTGGGGAAGCTAAACAAACTGGATCAAAAGATCCAGCAGCCAGAGAGTGTGAATGTCCAGCTTGATCTTAATTCCTTGACCAGTGAGATTCCATCGGAAGACAGCACCTCCCCCAGGATTTTTTCATGTCACAATTCGTCACACGGGGGCAAGCTGGAAAATAATCCAGACTGGTGCTGCTCGGATGCCAGCGGCAGTAACAGCGAAAGCCTTCGTGTCAAAGCCTTGAAAAAGAGCTTATTCACCAGGAGGTCCTCGAGATCTTTAACGGAGGAGAATAGCGCCACTGAATCTAAGATTGCAAGTATTTCTAACTCTCCTAGAGACTGGCGCGCGATCACTTATACCAACCAAGCTGGCATCACGGAGGAAGAGATGAAAGATCGAAGTGGGAATGAAAACAAAGACTGGCATCGGAAATCCAAAGAGGTAATTCCTTTCTTCCCCAGTTTCAACTCAATCAATAATATGTATTTCATTAATAAATAAATTCAATCAGTTTTTGCACAGAGCTACAGTTGAGGTGTTCTCCGAAGCTCCTAATACTAATACTCCTGTGTCCAAAGCACCAAAGAGGTGAAAAGATTTGCCGATGACATCACTGATGCCCAGTTGGGGGCTCCCTTAGCATCTCCATGAAGATGCCCACCAAAGGGGGGTCCATTAATCTACTTGTAGTCACCCACTTTCGGACCACTGGGTTGGAGGGAGCGGGAGCGTGTGACGGGAGCTCACTCCACCCCCACAGCAGCAACGGGTCTCCAACACTTTTTTGAGACAATGTTTTTACTCCTTTTATTATTATGTCTGTGTAAAGAAGCAGACATTTAAAACAATGAAAGGCTGGGTAACATTTTTGTGTTTGTTTGCCAGTCTTGATTACTGGCAACTACCTAGAGTAGCCACTTTAGTTTTCTTGGGAAGATTTTGGAAGGGGTTTGCCATTGTCTCCTTCTCAGGGCTGAGAAAGACTGGCCAAAGACTGGCTTTGTGCATAAAGGAGAGCTAGAATTCATAGTCTCTTGTTTTTAGCCTGATGCCTTAACCTCTACTCCAAACTGTGTCTCTTTGGGTGTAAATGGGTATGTTTAAAAATGTGGAAAAGCTTGAAAGTGCACGCAGGATCTCCTTTGCACATCAAACCCTTCATGCTGAACCCTTCCAGAACAAGCATGCATGCATGTTTCCATTGTTGTCCGATCAGAATCCACTTTCCACTAAGGATCCCCACCCGACTTTCATACCTTGTTGCAGGCCGATCGGCAGTATGAAATCCCTCAGCCATATCGCCATTCCAAACCACCCAAAGACGGTTTCCTGATAGAGCAAGTCTTTAGCCCTCACCCTTATCCAGCATCACTCAAATCACATATGAAGACCAACCCTCTTTACACAGACATGCGCTTGACAGAGCTGGCTGAAGTGAAACGAGTACAGCCTTCGTGGACCGTTGAGGAATACACAAGGAATTCGGGAGAGAAAGGGAAGCTAGCTTCTTTGGACCTACAGGTGAGATATATTATTTCCTCTTCCTGGGGATCTGCTTCCGTCTAGGCCAGGGGTAGGCAACCTTGGCTCTTTTATGACTTGTGGACTTCAACTCCCAGAATTCCTGAGCCAGAATGGGGGAACGATGGCCCCTTCATGACTCGTGGACTTCAACTCCCAGAATTCCTGAGCCAGCATGGCTCAGCTTGGAAATCTCTCTCTTTCCCCTCAGCGTGGCTGGCTCAGGAATTCTGGGAGTTGAAGTCCACGAGTCATAAAAGAGCCAAGGTTGCCTACTCCTGGTCTAGGCAGATCCTACTGAAAATGGGGTATGACTAATAAATGATCAGTAAACAATTGAGGGCTCCGTATTAAATGTCTCTAATTGCTTTGACCCTTGTCACCCATTGCTATGATACTAAGAGATGTCACCCAGTGCAGTTGGCTAGCTAAAAACAGCAACAGTTCTATGCTATGTTACATCAATCATGACCATCTTCAGAGCCCCCCCCCCCTTAAAACAGATTCATACAAACAGAAACAGTTTCAGAGGAGGGCAACAAGGAAGATTGCTGGAGTGGAAGCTAAGAGAGTCAAAAAAAGAATGGAAATTGTTTAGTTTTCAGAAGAGGTGATACAGTGGCACTCTTCTAGTATCAAAAGAGGGTCACCCAGAAGAAAACTAGGGCTTCTTCTATCATCCTAGAAGAATGCTCTTGTTATGATTGCTCCAAAAAGGCAATTCCCAACCAGAAAGAATAAGAGCAGATAAAACCATAGAGCCAATATTAAACCAAAGTGACCTGTTCTCTTTCTTAGCATGCATGCAACAGAAGAGTGAGAGGCATCTTTTTTGAAAGGGGTGCATGCTTCTATTTGGACTCCTCAACTGAACACAAAATTCAACTGCACAACCTTGATGGCCCCTTCCAGCTCTGACCTTATGGAAGAATTCCACATTGCTTATTAAATATGTCATATATTTATTTCTTGGCTTTTTTTTGAGCCATGATCATGCAGTGGTTAGAATGCAGTATTGCAGGCTAACTCTGCTCACTGCCAGGAGTTCAATCCTGACCGGGTCAAGGTTGATCCAGGCTTCCAGCCTTCCGAGGTTGGTAAAATGAGGACACAGATTGTTGAGAGAGCAATATGCTGACTCTGTAAACAGGTTAGAGAGGGTTGTAAAGCACTGTGAAGCGGTATGTAAGTCTAAGTGCTGTTGCTAACTCTGCCCACAGCCAGCAGTTCGATCCGGACTGCCTCAAGGTTGACTCAGCCTTCCATCCTTCCGAGGTTGGTAAAATGAGGACCCAGATTGTTGGATGGAATATGCTGACTCTGTAAACCACTTAGAGAGGGCTGTAAAGCACTATGAAGCAGCCTATAAGTCTAAGGGCTGTTGCTATTGCTATTTTTATAAATTGGTGCCATTCCCCACTCATTTTTGTCAACCCAAATTTGGCCCCTGTTTTGATTTGGGCTCTTGATGAGAACCACCCTCAGGTGTCAGGATGCAAAACCCCGACGGGCTCTGATGATGCTGGCTTTCCACAATGCAGCTTTTCTTTAGGATATCGTGGGGATTTAAAATGGCTACTCCTAGCCAGCTGGCCTCTGGAGGCTACCTAAGCTTCCATGGACTGATGGTAGGCCTTGCTACCATCCACAGCTGATGAAACAGGCTGCAATTGATGGCTTGCCAGTCGTACAGGTTGGCTATCATCCCAAATTCCGGAGGGACTTTTTTTTTTTTTTTTTGGGAAACCACAGTTATCTTCCTGCTGATCTCCCTGTAGACAAGATACTTCTTGCAGCTTCTATTGCTCAGGTGTCAAGATTTGGAATTGATCAGCCCCTTGGTGCACCAACAGACTTGAGTGGCGGAAAGGTTCAGTCACAAGGTGTTGCTACGATTTGACTCCAGGGCATCTTGTCAGCTGTTTTTAGCAAGGCTGCCAAATTAAAAGCAAGAAGAATTGCAACAACGGCATGTGAGATTGCCGCTTTAGAGTGAGTCTCCCTGCCTGCCTTGGTAAATTTGGGAGCAGGACAGTCACGGGAACTGTGATGGTTAGAGCTAGCTCTGAGACTGCACAGGCTGCAGCCTGAGCTTTCCATTTTTCTTTTGAAAAAAATCAGAAAGCTTTCAAATACAATAGTTTTTCTTTCCATCCTGCTAACTGTCACCCTGGCCCGAGATGCTGCTATCAAAATCACAATATACTGCCTCCAGATCCTTGGTGATCCACGAGCCTTTTTTCATTTTCGCAGATTTCCTGTTTATTTGGGATTGAAAATTGAACCATACAGTCACATTGGGCCTCTTACAGATATATCTTAACCGGAAAACCCAACACTCAACATTTAAAATTAAAATTGCAGCATGTTTTTTTTTTTAAATTGGGGACCAATGGAATAAGTTCATGCTGCCTACAACTGTAAAACAGATTAATAATAACAGAATGTTATTTTATTGGAATTATTTGCTGCAAATCTCTGGAAATTGAGGGCAATAAGATGGACCAATCTTCATTTCATCTGATTTTTTTTTTAAAAAAAAAAAACCCATAGTCCTTTGATTGCCAAAACACAAGAGCATTGTTCAGAATAAATTATTTTCACTTTCGTAGGGGGCTTTGAAGTCCTATTTTCTCCCAGGCACTGAGCCAGGATGCTACCTGAACTACATATACACTTTTGGAGTTAATTGTCTCTGGTGCTATGTGTTTTTATGGATGCCTTATTTTGCATTTTGATACTTTTAAAAATTGGGGGCTTTAAAAACTGATTGAATGTATGAATGAATGAACGAACAAACAAACAAACAAATCTATTTTTCTCCCCCCCCCCCGAGTTGCATTGGGTGAAAATGAATATGTTTTTATACTTCTTTCAGTAAAAAGGAATTTTGGAGACTGATACCTTTCCCAAAGAAAAATGGGGAAAAATCGGATCTTTTACAAATGCCGTTTCTTTCATTCATGTATAAGCCACCTCAACTGCCAAAGTAACTTTAGATGACATGCAATAAATTAATACATTTTCATAACAAAAGAAAACCAATAAA
Organism: Crotalus tigris; assembly: GCF_016545835.1. NCBI lineage: Eukaryota > Metazoa > Chordata > Lepidosauria > Squamata > Viperidae > Crotalus > Crotalus tigris. The sequence goes on from NW_024097443.1 coordinate 80,261, forward strand.
CCAGCAAAAAAAAACGACCCAAGAGAATATTTGAACTGTGGTGTCCTTGATGCTCTCTTGAGTGTGGTTTCTTTTTCTGCAGATCTTTCATTACCCAACTCAGTAACTATCGTAAGCAAACACCACTGTCGGCTGCCAACTGATGCTTGCTTGTGGTGCTTTGCTACCATGTGGTGACAGTCTGCCATGAACTCTGGGGAGAGGGATGGAATACTTGGGGGAAAGCGAAAGTAATAACTGCTGTATCTCCCCGAGATGCTGCTTCAAGGGTCACCAGCTGGGAGAAGAATTGCAGCTGCACACCAACTAGGTTTGAAGTGTCCATTCTCAAAACATGTTACTTAAACCTGATTGGTCATGGGGGGGGGTCAGTGATGGGAGCCAGTTCAGGGAGTTGAACTTAGGGATTTTGTCATATGATTCTCAGTTCTGGCTATGCATTTCTTGAAAGACTTGACTTCTAATAAAATTATACTTTCTCAATAAATGGAGCCAAGGATCGTTTCTATGTAGAAGTTTAAGTGCTGACAGGTCTGACACCTATCCACTTCCAGCAGTGATAATAATAATAAAGTTGGAAGGGACCTTGGAGGTCATCAAGTCCAACCCCCAGGCAGGTAACCCTATACCATTTCAGACAAATGGCTGTCCAGTCTCTTCTTAAAAACTTCCAATGCTGGAGCATTCACAGCTTCTGGAGGTAGGTTGTTCCACTGGTTAATTGTCCTCACTGTCAGGACGTTTTTCCTTAGTTCTAGGTTGCTTCTTTCCTTGATTAGTTTCCATCCGTTGCTTCTTGTCCTGCCCTAAGGCGCTTTGGAAAATAGCTGATGATGTTATCTATTTAGGTAATGAAAGAAAGAAAGCAAACAACCAAGCTCAGAGCACACCCAGGATCCTGCAAACTATATTTTAGCCTAGCATGCTGGATTGATCTACCCAAATTGTGAAGTTGGCATATTTTTGCTCAGCTAGCTAATGATGTATACAACCAGCGAACGATTTATGGTGAGACAGGAAGAAATCTAACAGATGGAGAAACTATCTTTTAATGTCCCCCCCCCCTTTTTTTTGTTTTTAATTTCAGACTCAAGAATCTTTGAATCCCAACAATTTAGAATATTGGATGGAGGACATCTATACACCAGGGTACGATTCGTTAATAAAACGCAAGGAGGCTGAATTCCGAAGAGCGAAAGTTTGTAAAATATCTGCTTTGATTGCAGCAGCTGCTTGTACGGTTATTTTGGTCATTGTGGTCCCAATATGTACTATGAAATCGTGAATCCCACGGTGGTCGAATCAACACCTGCCTTGTACAGATCTTTGCTTTGGATAGCCCATGGATGTTTTAACACACTACTCTATGGCAAAAAAAAAAAACAAAAAACCCCAACCCAACTTTCCCACTAGTTGGGAAGGATACATCGGATGATCCCAACAAGCAAGCATGCAAAGAATTTTAGGTGTTTCTTTTTTCTTTTTTTTTTAAATGTATTTATTTTAAAGAAAAAAAGTACAACATCCTTTTAAACCAGCAACAAGCCTCACAGACTTAACGGTGCCTCGGTTTAAATTTTTACACGTGGATTTTCCCTGCACCCTCTGAAGATAAGAGAAAATATTTCCTGCAACTGGAAATGGATGAAGAGCAAAAAAAAAAAAAAGTGTTTGCCTCCCTCTTCTTTCCTGTACTTTTATACTGAATTATATATAGATGACTCTTAATCCTTGTACAATATGCATTTATCACCCAGAGAGCAACACTTAGCGTTTCCTGACATGTACACTGTCTGAATGTATTGTGTATCCCATTTTGTCACACGCTCCTTATGGGTTAGCTTTCGAAAACAGAGTGTGTGACCCTGAGGAGATTGTGTGTTCCTACATTTGGAATTAATAAGGGCTGTTTGTAATCTGGTCTTGCCCTACAAGTTCCTTTGAGATTGTCCCGGGGTACAGAGGTCAAGTGCCATCTGCTGTACACCAAAAAAGGTTGTGTTGAACAAGCCCTTTCTGAGAGGGAACATTTGCATAAATGTCACATTTCAAGAAAAACCTGCCATATGCCCTGCAGTCCTTCGATTCTGGTTTTGGTTGTTGTTTTTTACCTCCGCAAATGGTACCTAAATGCCTTCCTTTCATCCTGTTTTGGTCATCTGAAATCGAATGACTTCCGAGAAGTGCTTCTTGGGCTTGGCACTATGAGCAAGAAAGTGAAAACGTTCTAGAAATCCACCCTGGTTCCTTTTACCTGTTGAAGGAGGCCATTTTAAACGAGAATAATTGTGAAGGCAAATATGTGTGTCCTAGGAAGTGATGGCGAACCTTTTAGAGACTGAGTGCCCAAACTGCAACCCAAAACCCGCTTATGCATCGTTGAGGGCCGGGTTGGATGTGGCCCATTGAGTGGGTGTGACCCATTGGGTGGGCATGGCTGCAGTGGTAACGGCATTAAAAAGTTCAATCAATTCCAACTTTGCAAGATCTTTTTTTCCCCGCGAGAAGTTGAAATTGATTGATTGATTGAACCTTTTTTTTTTTTGCACACGGTGGCGGAGGCTTAAAACTAAAAGGTTTTATAAAACCCAGCTGAAGGCCTAGGACTGGGGCGACAGCGCGTGTGCCCACAGAGAGGGCTCTGAGTGCCGTCTCTGGCTTCCGTGTCATGGGTTCGCCACCACTGTCCTAGGATAATATTGCAGGATCCAACATGAGCAAAAGAGAGAGAGAGATTAGAGACAAGTTGCCTGAAGATGGGCTCCAGATTGAGTCTGAAAGCTCAGAAGGCAAAACCTCTGGTTTTGGTGACCAACCCAGATTGGATCCTGTAGCACAGAGGTCCCCAACCTTTTGGACACCAGGGACCGGTTCTGTGGAGAGCAGTTTTTCCGCAGACTGGAGGGGGCATGGTTTTGTGTGCTGCCTCCATTCGGGGGATGGAGCTTTGCTTGTTTGTGTGGACCGGTTGCTGGCATGCCGTTGCCCAGTACCCGGTCCATGGACCGGGGATTGGGGACCCCTGCTGTAGCACCATTGTTGATGTACACAAAGGGAACAAACAGTCATAATTCACACTTTAGTACAGGGGAGCAGGTCATCTGTCATGGAGTCCTTCTATACGAAACTCATTTTAGACCATTTTTGGCAATACAGTATATATCTTAAGCCAGGGGTCTTCAAACTTGGCCCTTTTATGACTTGTGGATTTCAGCTCCCAGAATTCCTCAGCACAGCGTGACTGGCTGAAGAATTCTGGGAGTTGAAGTCCACAAGTCATAAAAGGGCCAAGTTTGAAGACCCCCTACCCTCTATCTTAAGCCCTGACTCAAATATGTAGAACACCTGGCTATGTATGGGTGGGCAAGGTATTCTGCAGCTAGGCATAAAGTGGTGCTTCTCCCAATGTATCTTTCGAACATGTTCATTTGAACCCCTCTTTTGTAAGAAGCATCTTATGCCTTTCAAAATGCGAACCAATAGGATTGTAGTGGTGTCCCCCTGCATTTGGCCACCAGATTTTCATTTTTTTAAAAAAAAAAAATCACAAAACTTGAGTGTTCACCCAACACAACTAACCAAGTTCACCTTAACCAAAGTGGCTAAGGTACTGTGCATGTCCCAAAAATGGGTGAAGCCAGTTACCAGGTTAAGCAGCTTAGGCAAATGCAGACCAGGATCAGACCAGCAATATGACACCCTTGAGAGCCAACTAGCATATTTTGTATTCTTCATACATATCACTTAGATCAGTGGTTCTCAACCTTTCTAATGCCGTGACCCCATAATACAGTTCCCCATGTTGTGGTGACCCCCAAGTGGGTGTGGCCACCAATAAGAGGGAGTAGGACAGCTAGGGAAAAGGGAAAAAATGGCGGACAGCCTTGTTTGGCGACCCCCGTGAAATGGTCGTTCGACCCCAAATGGGGTCCCGACCCACAGGTTGAGAACCACTGACTTAGATGATTTTGATTTTTTTTTTTTTAAAATGTGCACCTTAGTAGATGATTTACTTCGGGAAGATGAATCTGCAGGGAGATGCTTATTAGATGCTTTGCAGTTGTTTTTTTGTTGATTGTAAACTTGTTGGCCAAGCAGGATTAATTCCAAACGATTTGTGAAGTGACTTCCAGTTCGGCCTCGTTAGTTATGGATCAATGGAAGTCTGGCCAATACTTCAGTGTGCTATCTTCAATGTGTTAACAGAAGGTGTTCATACTCACTCACTCCCTAGTTCCTTGCTCCATTCCAGCTAAATTAACAATGAGAAGTTCTATGGTTTCAGTTAGGAGTTGAGGCAAGGCTAGCTTTAGCTCACTTTGAAACCCTGAACCTGCTTCAGAGTGGAGCAACATGAATCATTGTAGCCTGCTGGTTGTGCAAATTGTTCAGGTTGCAGGGAGGTCTGATAGAAACCATAAAGACATTGGGAGAATTACGGAGTCATCAACCAACAATGCAAATTATGTCGTTTGTGTTAGCCACATCATTATGTAAAAAAAAAAAAACTACTTTGCACCATGATGTCATAATAGACATAGTGTCATCTACTACCTCTCCTTGTACATGCCCATCAAAATGGTAATCAAAGGGAATAAAGTGAATTAGATCGCATGTAATCATCCAATTCATGGTTCATCTATTCCAGCCTCTAGTCACAATACACCTGGAATACTGCAGCCAATTTTGGTCACCATATCACAAAAAAGATGTTGAGAGTTTGGAAAAAAAATCGAGAGAAAAGCAACTAAGATGATCAAAGGCCTAGAGACCAAAACATACGAAGAACAGCTGCGGGACTTGGGTTTGGCTAGTCTAAAGAAAAGAAGAAATAGGGGAGACATGATAGCAGTGTTCCAGTATCTGAGGGGCTGCCACAAGGCAGAGGTGGCCAGGTTGTTCACCAGAGACGTAGAGGGAAGGACGAGAAACAATGGTTGGAAACTGATCGAGGAGAGAAGCAACATGGAATTAAGGAGAAACTTCTTGACAGTGAGAAGAATTAACCAGTGGAACAGCTTTGCCTTCAGAAATCATGGGTGCTCTATCACTGGAGGTTTTTAAGAAGAGACTGGACAGTAACCTGTCTGAGATGGTATAGGTTAGGGTTGGACTAGGAGGGTTGGACTAGAAGACTTCCAAGGTCCCTTCCAGATTCTATTCTATTCTATTCTATTCTATTCTATTCTATTCTATTCTATTCTATTCTCCATTCCATATTCTATTCTATTCTATTCTATTCCTTTATTCCAATATAACCACTGTTGGCAAAGGTGTCTTTCACATCCAAGTTCTTTTATACCTGTATGAACCATTAATGATGGAAGTATCATATGTGAGGACAGCCTAAATTCAAGGGAGCAAGTCTGTCCTTCTTACTGGCAGTCTTCACTCCATACACTTGACCCAGTAAAAACACTTGCTGAATCGTTCTTGCAACCATCATCCTAACTGGATCCAAACCCATCATTTGGGAATAGGATCCCTGGCCATTTTCTCCAGGAACTGCCCAGCATTCATGAGCCCTGGCTATTGGAATTCTGGCTGAGGAATTTTGGGAGTTGAAGTCCACAAGTCAAAAAAGGGCCAAGTTTGAAGACCCCTGCTCTAGAAAGCTGAGGAAGTTAACAGGGAAAGAGAGATTTGTTTTCAAGAAGATTTGCTTTTATTCCACCATTGTTGCACAGCCTGCTCTTTCTGCTACGTGTTTTTATTTCTGCTATGTATTCCAACAGAAATGCATAAGTTCCTGGGCCCTTATGTTAATGACCCAAGTTTCACCCACAAATGGGAAATGTTGATATTCATATGGTACACACTTCATTAGGAATTAATGCTGTGCAGAAAAGATCTGCATAACGAGTGTTATTTTTTAAAGAGAGAAGAAAACAGTCATCTGTGGATTCCTAATGTTTTTTTTTCAAAATGACCAAAACAGCATGACACAATCACGTCATAAGCTCTGCCTGTTTGAGAGTGTGTGATCTTATGACATCTAAAAAAGAGGTACTGCAACTTTGTGGGGATACTTTCAGATTCACCCGATTACTTTCCATATTCTTGTCATCTCAACAACGTTAGAAATGTTTTTAGTTTGGAGGAGCTATCCCACACAGTCAATGTATCTGTGGACAATTCATATGGGGACTTTGGGTTGGTCCACATCCAGACACAAAACATTTCATAGGGAATGTCTACCTACAGCTGATTAAAGGTTTGAATGCCACGTGCCCAGGCTGGTCTCCCTTGCTGGATCAAGGTGGCAACAGAATGGGATGAATAAAAATTCAACTTCCCACCAAGATTTGTAATTCAGGAAAGGTGGTTCTTGATTTTTTTTTAATTTTGATTTTTGCATAGTAAGGCAGCAGTAGCTTGCCTTTCCTACATTGTGTTTAGTATTGTGTACCATTTGTGTCAATATCAGCAACAACAGTAATAATACAGCTATAGATACTTTATAATCCGTGGTGTGATTGGAAAAAAAATGTACTGGACAATATTACAATAATGCCAAGCATATTAATATTTTCTCTTTTTTTGTATGTATGCCTTATGAATAAAACACAGAATAAAAGGGTAACCTGAAAAGTTAATCAAGTCATATAAAAAAAAAATGGGACCATTGCCACTTCTGGAACTATGTGCTATTGACGTGAAAAGGACTTACTTCTGAGTAAATCTATATAGCAGCCTTTTCTAACCTAATGACCTCCAAACATGGCAGATGCCCATTATCCCAGCTGGCATAACCTCTGTTGACTGGGCATTGTGGAATTTGAAATCCAAGCTGTGAAAGACTGACATACTATATAAGATCCTCCTTTTGATCAGGATTGCAACTGATGCTTATTATCCCGGTGAAGTTCAATGGAAAAAAAAACAAAAACAACCACATCAAAATCACTTCTGGGACAATAATTGCACCAAAGTCTTGCTGGGTCCATTTGTTGACTTGGCTTTTGAGAGCCAGGAAGTAGGAATACGTTGATTTTTTTTTCCCCTCTGAGTTTGGGAATATTTTGTTTGTTTGTTTGTTTGGTTGTTTGACTGGGGCATTTGGTTACTTGTCAGATGCAACAATGCCTTTGTTTTATAAAGCTACTGTACAACGTGGCCTTTCAGTTCATGAAAATACGATATCAAATAAACTTGAAGAATTGTATGCGTCCTTTGAAGTCCGCCTAATGAAACAGAAAAATTCATTTATCACCCTGTCACCTGATAATGTTTCCAGGGGCATCAAGACACAAAGCTGCAGGTGTGAATGGTAGGGAGGTTGGAATAAAGGCACACTCTATCTTGATTTGGCAGGATTTTTAATGGGACTTGTGTCAAGCAGATAATAAGAAAACTGAAACTGATGAAAGATGAATTTATAATAATAAGTGCCTGCAAGGGATTCAGAGCTCCGGGAGAGGTTGCTGATCAGCATCAAAATATTTCAGTGGACTGATTATTTTCAGACTGTTGGTTTCAAGAGTTATCCAGGGATCTCTTAGTCTAAATATAAAAGGATAGGCCAAAAGAAATCATTCCCAAATATATCAAATGCATAACATTAAAAGCTAACACAACATCCCTCTTTCTTGAATGTTTTAAGCTACTTTAACTCCTCATTTGAACAGCTTTCAGATGCTTGCCTCAAAGGTGCTTTTTTCCATGAGACAGCTTCTTGTTTTTCTTTGAAGACGTTTCGTTTTTCATCCAAGAAGCTTCTTCAGCTCTGACTGGATGGTGGGGGATGGAAGGATTTATACTCCTTGCAGACAGCTGGTCATTTGCCTTCTTTTAGAGAGTCGTTGAGGCCACCTGGAGGCTTGTCTGTGCCTTCAGGGTCACCTGAGTAGTGCAAATAGATGTGGAGCCTTCTTGGACTGTTGAAAGGACTGTGTTGTAGACTGGAGATAGATGATGTCACATCCCTTCCCCTCTGTTGAGAGAGGGCTGTTCAGTTTTGACACAGATGGCCTCTTTCAAACCAGCAATCCGCTCTGTCCAAAATGTGGACTTTGCTGTCTTCGAAAAGCGGTCTTTGTTCAGATGCTTCTGTGGTTCAATTCATGGGATCCAGAATCAATCATTCTTCTAGTAGATGTTTGAACCAGGTTTCCTTCAGATATGTTAGACTGCAGCTCCTCAGTTAATCACCTACAGCAGGGGTCCCCAATCCCTGGACCATAGATCGTCAATGGTCCACAGCATGCCAGCAAGTGGGCCGCACAAACAAGCAAAGCTCCATCCTTGGGATGCAGGCAGTATTCAAAACCACAGCTCCACTGGTCTGCAGAAAAACCTTTCTCCATGGCACTGGTCCCTGGTACCCAAAAGGTTGGAGACCTCTGAGCTATGGATTGACAGGCAGAAAGAATCAGGATCGTTCATGTAGGTTTGCAGCATAAATGGTTTATTGAAGTCTATACACAAGAATCTGCTTAACTAATGGCCAGTACTAAATTGTGC